>NW_027182813.1:3822500-3892500 GCF_041146395.1 Eulemur rufifrons | reverse complement strand
TTGTAGGTAGGGTTACGGTTAGGGTTAGCGGTTTAGAATTAGGGTTAGGGATTAGGTGTCACAGTGATGACTAAGAGATAGGGTTAGAATTATGGGATAGGGGTTGTTCTCAGGAAATGGGTTATGCATTAACGTTAGGATAAGAGGTTAAAGTTAGGCGCACGGTGAGGTTTACGTGTTAAGGGGAGAAATAGGAACAGGGTTGGGTGTTATGTTCAGGGTTAGGGTTATCTGTTAAAGGTATTGTTTATGCTTAGTGCACGGGCCCTGTCTGCATTAGGCGGGCGGGGGGAGTTTAGGGGGCTGGGATTGTACCCGGGAACCCACTCTATCATACTCTGGGTATGGGCCCGTGGGTTTCATGCAGGACACAGTGGTAGAGCCTCCTTTCACGCATGGCATGGGAGGATTGCAGGCTTTCTAAACTCTAAGAAAGCAAGAAGTCTGAGAATTAGATTTAGGGTTAGGATTCTGGTTAGGGTGAAGGATGAAGTTTAGTGTTAGGGTGAGGGCTTAGGGTTAGGGATTAGGGTTAGGGTTAAATGTTACTCTTAGGTTTAACGGTTACACTTTGGTTTCGGGTTGAGGTTTACGGTTAGGGTTAAGATGAGGGGTTAGGGTTTGGTACAGGGTTAGGGTTAAGTGTTAGGTTTAGGGTTGAAGCTAAGGATTAGGGTTAGGATTAAAGGTTACCATGAGAGTTAACGCTTAGGGTTAAGGTTAAGAGTTAGGGTTTAGGGTTAGGGTTAGGGTTAGGGTTAGTTTTAGGGTTAGAGTTATGTGCTATGCTTTGTGTTAGAGGTTAGGGTTAGGTTTACTGGTCACGGTTAGTGTTACGTTTAGGGGTTAGCATTAGGGTTAGGGTCAGGGTTAGGGTTAAACCATAGGATTAGAGTTACGGGTTGGGCTTAGGTTTAGGGTTAAAGTTTACTGCTAGGGTTAGGGATAGGGTACAGGGTTAGCTTTAGGGGTTCTGGTTAGGGTTAGGTGTTAGGTTAGTGTCAGGATTAGGTCCAGTCGTGAGGGTAAGGTTTAGGGTTAGCTTTAAGAGCTAGGGTTAGGTATAATGGTTAGGATTAGGATTAGGTTTAAGGGTTAGGGTAAGGCTTAGGGGTTAGAGTGAAGGGTTAGGGTCAAGGGTTAGGGTTTTTGTTAGGCATAGCTTTGGGGTTAGAAGTAAAGGATACTGTCAGTGTTAGGGTTGTAGGTAGGGTTACAGTTAGGGTTAGCGGTTTAGAATTAGGGTTAGGGATTAGGTGTCACAGTGATGACTAGGAGATAGGGTTAGAATTATGGGATAGGGGTTGTTCTCAGGAAATGGTTTATTCATTAACGTTAGGATAAGAGGTTAAAGTTAGGCGCACGGTGCGGTTTACGTGTTAAGGGGAGAAATAGGAACAGGGTTGGGTGTTATGTTCAGGGTTAGGGTTATCTGTTAAAGGTATTGTTTATGCTTAGCGCACGGGCCCTGTCTGCATTAGGCGGGCGGGGGGAGTTTAGGGGGCTGGGATTGTACCCGGGAACCCACTCTATCATACTCTGGGTATGGGCCCGTGGGTTTCATGCAGGACACAGTGGTAGAGCCTCCTTTCACGCATGGCATGGGAGGATTGCAGGCTTTCTAAACTCTAAGAAAGCAAGAAGTCTGAGAATTAGATTTAGGGTTAGGATTATGGTTAGGGTTAAGGATGAAGTTTAGTGTTAGGTTGAGGGCTTAGGGTTAGGGATTAGGGTTAGGGTTGAAGGTTACACTTTGGTTTAACGGTTACACTTTAGTTTCGGGTTGAGGTTTACGGTTAGGGTTAAGATGAGGGGTTAGGGTTTGGTACAGGGTTAGGGTTAAGTGTTAGGTTTAGGGTTGAAGATTAGGATTAGGGTTAGGATTAAAGGTTAGCGTGAGAGTTAACGCATAGGGTTAAGGTTAAGAGTTAGGGGTCAGGGTTAGTGTTAGTTTTAGGGATAGAGTTATGTGCTATGGTTTGTGTTAGAGGTTAGGGTTAAGTTCACTGGTCACGGTTAGGGTTACGTTTAGGGGTTAGCATTAGGGTTAGGGTTAGGGTTAAGGGATAGGATTAGGGTTAAGTGTTGGGCTTAGGGTTAGGGTTTAGTGTTAGGGTTATCATTAAGGATTAGGGGTAGGGTCAGGGTTAAATGCTTGGGTGCGGGTAATGGTTAGGGTCAGGGTTAAGGTTCACAGATAGGGTTAGTGTTAAGGGTTACGGGTAGGTTTAGGGTTCAGGGTTAGAGTTAGCATTAGGGCTTAAGGTTAGGATTAGGCGGTAGGTTAGATTTAGGGTTAGATCTAGGCGTTAGGGTAAGGGATAGCCTTAGGGTTAAGAGATAGGGTTAGGTTTAATGCTTAGGATTAGGGTTTGGGTTTGGGGTTAAAGTAAGTGTTAGGGGTTAGGTTTAAGGATCAAAGGTTAGGGTTATTTTTAGCTGTAGTGTTAGGGTTAGGGATAAGGGATCCCATTAGCATTAAGAGTCTTCCTTACTGTAGGGTTAAGGGTTAGGCTTAGAGTTAAAGGTTAAGGTTAGGGTCAGTGTTAAGATTTAGGGTGAGGGTTAAGGGGTAGGGTAAAGGTTAAGCGTTAGGGTTAGGGATTAGTGATTAGGGTTTTTGGTTAGTGTTAGGGTTAGCGGTTAGGAGTTAGAGATTTATGAAGGGGTATGGTTAGAATTAGGATAGGGGTTAGAGTTAGGGTGAGGTATAGGGGTTAGGTTTAGGGGTTAATTTTAGGGTAAAATGATAGGATTAGGGTTACGGGTTGGGCTTAGGTTTAGGGTTAAAGTTTACTGCTAGGGTTAGGGATAGGGTACAGGGTTAGCTTTAGGGGTTCTGGTTAGGTTTCGGTGTTAGGTTAGTGTCAGGGTTAGGTCTAGTCGTGAGGGTAAGGTTTAGGGTTAGATTTAAGAGCTAGGGTAGGGTTTAATGGTTAGGATTAGGATTAGGGTTAAGGGTTAGGGTAAGGCTTAGGGGTTAGGGTGAAGGGTTAGGGTCAAGGGTTAGGGTTTTTATTAGGCATAGCGTTGGGGTTAGAAGTAAGGGTTACTGTCAGTGTTAGGGTTGTAGGTAGGGTTACAGTTAGGGTTAGCGGTTTAGAATTAGGGTTAGGGATTAGGTGTCACAGTGATGACTAGGAGATAGGGTTAGAATTATGGGATAGGGGTTGTTCTCAGGAAATGGGTTATGCATTAACGTTAGGATAAGAGGTTAAAGTTAGGCGCACGGTGAGGTTTACGTGTTAAGGGGAGAAATAGGAACAGGGTTGGGTGTTATGTTCAGGGTTAGGGTTACCTGTTAAAGGTATTGTTTATGCTTAGCGCACGGGCAGTGTCTGCATTAGGCGGGCAGGGGGAGTTTAGGGGGCTCGGATTGTACCCGGGAACCCACTCTATCATACTCTGGGTATGGGCCCGTGGGTCTCATGCAGGACACAGTGGTAGAGCCTCCTTTCACGCATGGCATGGGAGGATTGCAGGCTTTCTAAACTCTAAGAAAGCAAGAAGTCTGAGAATTAGATTTAGGGATAGGATTATGGTTAGGGTTAAGGATGAAGTTTAGTGTTAGGGTGAGGGCTTAGGTTAGGGATTAGGGTTAGGGTTAAAGTTACTCTTAGGTTTAACGGTTACACTTTGGTTTCGGGTTGAGGTTTACGTTTAGGGTTAAGATTAGGGGTTAGGGTTTGGTACAGGGTTAGGGTTAAGTGTTAGGTTTAGGGTTGAAGCTAAGGATTAGGGTTAGGTTTAAAGGTTACCATGAGAGTTAATGCTTAGGGTTAAGGTTAAGAGTTAGGGTTTAGGGTTAGGGTTAGGGTTAGGGTTAGTTTTAGGGTTAGAGTTATGTGCTATGGCTTGTGTTAGAGGTTAGGGTTAGGTTTACTGGTGACAGTTAGGGTTACGTTTAGGGGTTAGCATTAGGGTTAGGGTTAGGGTTAGCTTTAAGGGATAGGATTAGGGTTAAGTGTTGGGCTTAGGGTTAGGGTTTAGTGTTAGGGTTATCATTAAGGATTAGGGGTAGGGTCAGGGTTAAATGCTTGGGTGCGGGTAATGGTTAGGGTCAGGGTTAAGGTTCACGGATAGGGTTAGTGTTAAGGGTTACGGGTAGGTTTAGGGTTCAGGGTTAGTGTTAGCATTAGGGCTTAAGGTTAGGATTAGGCGGTAGGTTAGATTTAGGGTTAGATCTAGGCGTTAGGGTAAGGGCTAGCCTTAGGGTTAAGAGATAGTGTTAGGTTTAATGCTTAGGATTAGGGTTAGGGTTTGGGGTTAAAGTAAGTGTTAGGGGTTAGGTTTAAGGATCCAAGGTTAGGGTTATTTTGAGCTGTAGTGTTAGGGTTAGGGATAAGGGATCCCATTAGCATTAAGGGTCTTCCTTACTTTAGGGTTAAGTGTTAGGCTTAGAGTTAAAGGTGAAGGTTAGGGTCAGTGTTAAGGTTTAGGGTGAGGGTTAACGGTTAGGGTAAAGGTTAAGCGTTAGGGTTAGGGATTAGTGATTAGGGTTTTTGGTTAGTGTTAGGGTTAGCGGTTAGGAGTTAGTGTTTTATGAAGGGGTATGGTTAGAATTAGGATTGGGATTAGAGTTAGGGTGAGGTATAGGGGTTACGTTTAGGGGTTAGTTTTAGGGTAAAAGGATAGCATTAGGGTTACGGGTTGGGCTTAGGTTTAGGGTTAAAGTTTACTGCTAGGGTTAGGGATAGGGTTCAGGGTTAGCTTTAGGGCTTCTGGTTAGGGTTAGGTGTTAGGTTAGTGTCAGGGTTAGGTTCAGTCTTAAGGGTAAGGTTTAGGGTTAGCTTTAAGAGCTAGGGTTAGGTATAATGGTTAGGATTAGGATTAGGGTTAAGGGTTAGGGTAAGGCTTAGGGGTTAGGGTGAAGGTTTAGGGTCAAGGGTTAGGGTTATTGTTAGGCATAGCGTTGGGGTTAGAAGTAAGGGATACTGTCAGTGTTAGGGTTGTAGGTAGGGTTACAGTTAGGGTTAGCGGTTTAGAATTAGGGTTAGGGATTAGGTGTCACAGTGATGACTAGGAGATAGGGTTAGAATTATGGGATAGGGGTTGTTCTCAGGAAATGGGTTATTCATTAACGTTAGGATAAGAGGTTAAAGTTGGTCGCACGGTGAGGTTTACGTGTTAAGGGGAGAAATAGGAACAGGGTTGGGTGTTATGTTCAGGGTTAGGGTTATCTGTTAAAGGTATTGTTTATGCTTAGCGCACGGGCCCTGTCTGCATTAGGCGGGCGGGGGGAGTTTAGGGGGCTGGGATTGTACCCGGGAACCCACTCTATCATACTCTGGGTATGGGCCCGTGGGTTTCATGCAGGACACAGTGGTAGAGCCTCCTTTCACGCATGGCATGGGAGGATTGCAGGCTTTCTAAACTCTAAGAAAGCAAGAAGTCTGAGAATTAGATTTAGGGTTAGGATTATGGTTAGGGTTAAGGATGAAGTTTAGTGTTAGGGTGAGGGCTTAGGGTTAGGGATTTGCGTTAGGGTTAAAGGTTACTCTCAGGTTTAACGGTTACATTTTGGATTCGGGTTGAGGTTTACGGTTAGGGTTAAGATGAGGGGTAAGTGTTTGGTACAGGGTTAGGGTTAAGTGTTAGGTTTAGGGTTGAAGATTAGGATTAGGGTTAGGATTAAAGGTTAGCGTGAGAGTTAACGCATAGGTTTAAGGTTAAGAGTTAGGGGTTAGGGTTAGGGTTAGTTTTAGGGTTAGAGTTATGTGCTATGGTTTGTGTTAGAGGTTAGGGTTAGGTTTACTGGTGACGGTTAGGGTTACGTTTAGGGGTTAGCATTAGGGTTAGGGTTAGGGTTAAGGGGTAGGTTTAGGGTTAAGTGTTGGGCTTAGGGTTAGGGTTTAGTGTTAGGGATATCATTAAGGATTAGGGGTAGGGTCAGGGTTAAATGCTTGGGTGCGGGTAATGGTTAGGGTCAGGGTTAAGGTTCACGGATAGGGTTAGTGTTAAGGGTTACGGGTAGGTTTAGGGTTCAGGGTTAGAGTTAGCATTAGGGCTTAAGGTTAGGATTAGGCAGTAGGTTAGATTTAGGGTTAGATCTAGGCGTTAGGGTAAGGGCTAGCCTTAGGGTTAAGAGATAGGGTTAGGTTTAATGCTTAGGATTAGGGTTAGGGTTTGGGGTTAAAGTAAGTGCTAGGGGTTTGGTTTAAGGATGAAAGGTTAGGGTTATTTTTAGCTGTAGTGTTAGGGTTAGGGATAAGGGATCCCATTAGCATTAAGGGTCTTCCTTACTGTAGGGTTAAGGGTTAGGCTTAGAGTTAAAGGTGAAGGTTAAGGTCAGTGTTAAGATTTAGGGTGAGGGTTAACGGTTAGGGTAAAGGTTAAGCATTAGGGTTAGGGATTAGTGATTAGGGTTTTTGGTTAGTGTTAGGGTCAGCGGTTAGGAGTTAGTGTTTTAAGAAGGGGTATGGTTAGAATTAGGATTGGGGTTAGAGTTAGGGTGAGGTATAGGAGTTAGGTTTAGGGGTTAGTTTTAGGGTAAAAGGATAGGATTAGGGTTACGGATTGGGCTTAGGTTTAGGGTTAAAGTTTACTGCTAGGGTTAGGGATAGGGTTCAAGGTTAGCTTTAGGGGTTCTGGTTAGGGTTAGGTGTTAGGTTAGTGTCAGGGTTAGGTCCAGTCGTGAGGGTAAGGTTTAGGGTTAGCCTTAAGAGCTAGGGTTAGGTTTAATGGTTAGGATTAGGATTAGGGTTAAGGATTAGGGTAAGGCTTAGGGGTTAGGGTGAAGGGTTAGGGTCAAGGGTTAGGGTTTTTATTAGGCATAGCGTTGGGGTTAGAAGTAAGGGTTACTGTCAGTGTTAGGGTTGAAGGTAGGGTTACGGTTAGGGTTAGCGGTTTAGAATTAGGGTTAGGGATTAGGTGTCACAGTGATGACTAGGAGATAGGGTTAGAATTATGGGATAGGGGTTGTTCTCAGGAAATGGGTTATGCATTAACGTTAGGATAAGAGGTTAAAGTTAGGCGCACGGTGAGGTTTACGTGTTAAGGGGAGAAATAGGAACAGGGTTGGGTGTTATGTTCAGGGTTAGGGTTATCTGTTAATGGTATTGTTTATGCTTAGCGCACGGGCTCTGTCTGCATTAGGCGGGCGGGGGGAGTTTAGGGGGCTGGGATTGTACCCGGGAACCCACTCTATCATACTCTGGGTATGGGCCCATGGGTTTCATGCAGGACAGAGTGGTAGAGCCTCCTTTCACGCATGGCATGGGAGGATTGCAGGCTTTCTAAACTCTAAGAAAGCAAGAAGTCTGAGAATTAGATTTAGGGTTAGGATTATGGTTAGGGTTAAGGATGAAGTTTAGTGTTAGGGTGAGGACTTAGGGTTAGGGATTAGGGTTAGGGTTAAAGGTTACTCTCAGGTTTAACGGTTACACTTTGGTTTCGGGTGGGGTTTACGGTTAGGGTTAAGATGAGGGGTTAGGGTTTGGTACAGGGTTAGGGTTAAGTGTTAGATTTAGGGTTGAAGATTAGGATTAGGGTTAGGATTAAAGGTTGGCGTGAGAGTTAACGCATAGGGTTAAGGTTAAGAGTTAGGGGTTAGGGTTAGGGTTAGTTTTAGGGTTAGAGTTATGTGCTATGGTTTGTGTTAGAGGTTAGGGTTAGGTTTACTGGTCACGGTTAGGGTTACGTTTAGGGGTTAGCATTAGCGTTAAGGTTAGGGTTAAGGGATAGGATTAGGGTTAAGTGTTGGGCTTAGGGTTAGGGTTTAGTGTTAGGGTTATCATTAAGGATTAGGGGTAGGGTCAGGGTTAAATGCTTGGGTGCGGGTAATGGTTAGGGTCAGGGTTAAGGTTCACGGATAGGGTTAGTGTTAAGGGTTACGGGTAGGTTTAGGGTTCAGGGTTAGAGTTAGCATTAGGGCTTAAGGTTAGGATTAGGCGTTAGGTTAGATTTAGGGTTAGATCTAGGCGTTAGGGTAAGGGCTAGCCTTAGGGTTAAGAGATGGGGTTAGGTTTAATGCTTAGGATTAGGGTTTGGGTTTGGGGTTAAAGTAAGTGTTAAGGGTTAGGTTTAAGGATCAAAGGTTAGGGTTATTTTAAGTTGTAGTGTTAGGGTTAGGGATAAGGGATCCCATTAGCATTAAGGGTCTCCCTTACTGTAGGGTTAAGGGTTAGGCTTAGAGTTAAAGGTTAAGGTTAGGGTCAGTGTTAAGATTTAGGGTGAGGGTTAACGGTTAGGTTAAAGGTTAAGCGTTAGCGTTAGGGATTAGTGATTAGGGTTTTTGGTTAGTGTTAGGGTTAGCGGTTAGGAGTTAGTGATTTATGAAGGGGTACGGTTAGAATTACGATTGGGGTTAGAGTTAGGGTGAGGTATAGGGGTTAGGTTTAGGGGTTAGTTTTAGGGTAAAAGGATAGCATTAGGGTTACGGGTTGGGCTTAGGTTTAGGGTTAAAGTTTACTGCTAGGGTTAGGGATAGGGTTCAGGGTTAGCTTTAGGGGTTCTGGTTAAGGTTAGGTGTTAGGTTAGTGTCAGGGTTAGGTCCAGTCGTGAGGGTAAGGTTTAGGGTTAGCTTTAAGAGCTAGGGTTAGGTTTAATGGTTAGGATTAGGATTAGGGTTAAGAGTTAGGGTAAGGCTTAGGGGTTAGTGTGAAGGGTTAGGGTCAAGGGTTAGGGTTTTTGTTAGGCATAGCGTTGGGGTTAGAAGTAAGGGTTACTGTCAGTGTTAGGGTTGTAGGTAGGGTTACGGTTAGGGTTAGCGGTTTAGAATTAGGGTTAGGGATTAGGTGTCACAGTGATGACTAAGAGATAGGGTTAGAATTATGGGATAGGGGTTGTTCTCAGGAAATGGGTTATGCATTAACGTTAGGATAAGAGGTTAAAGTTAGGCGCACGGTGAGGTTTACGTGTTAAGGGGAGAAATAGGAACAGGGTTGGGTGTTATGTTCAGGGTTAGGGTTATCTGTTAAAGGTATTGTTTATGCTTAGTGCACGGGCCCTGTCTGCATTAGGCGGGCGGGGGGAGTTTAGGGGGCTGGGATTGTACCCGGGAACCCACTCTATCATACTCTGGGTATGGGCCCGTGGGTTTCATGGAGGACACAGTGGTAGAGCCTCCTTTCACGCATGGCATGGGAGGATTGCAGGCTTTCTAAACTCTAAGAAAGCAAGAAGTCTGAGAATTAGATTTAGGGTTAGGATTCTGGTTAGGGTGAAGGATGAAGTTTAGTGTTAGGGTGAGGGCTTAGGGTTAGGGATTAGGGTTAGGGTTAAATGTTACTCTTAGGTTTAACGGTTACACTTTGGTTACGGGTTGAGGTTTACGGTTAGGGTTAAGATGAGGGGTTAGGGTTTGGTACAGGGTTAGGGTTAAGTGTTAGGTTTAGGGTTGAAGCTAAGGATTAGGGTTAGGATTAAAGGTTACCATGAGAGTTAACGCTTAGGGTTAAGGTTAAGAGTTAGGGTTTAGGGTTAGGGTTAGGGTTAGGGTTAGTTTTAGGGTTAGAGTTATGTGCTATGCTTTGTGTTAGAGGTTAGGGTTAGGTTTACTGGTCACGGTTAGGGTTACGTTTAGGGGTTAGCATTAGGGTTAGGGTTAGGGTTAGGGTTAAAGGATAGGATTAGAGTTACGGGTTGGGCTTAGGTTTAGGGTTAAAGTTTACTGCTAGGGTTAGGGATAGGGTTCAGGGTTAGCTTTAGGGGTTCTGGTTAGGGTTAGGTGTTAGGTTAGTGTCAGGGTTAGGTCCAGTCTTAAGGGTAAGGTTTAGGGTTAGCTTTAAGAGCTAGGGTTAGGTATAATGGTTAGGATTAGGATTAGGGTTAAGGGTTAGGGTAAGGCTTAGGGGTTAGGGTGAAGGTTTAGGGTCAAGGGGTAGGGTTATTGTTAGGCATAGCGTTGGGGTTAGAAGTAAGGGATACTGTCAGTGTTAGGGTTGTAGGTAGGGTTACAGTTAGGGTTAGCGGTTTAGAATTAGGGTTAGGGATTAGGTGTCACAGTGATGACTAGGAGATAGGGTTAGAATTATGGGATAGGGGTTGTTCTCAGGAAATGGGTTATGCATTAACGTTAGGATAAGAGGTTAAAGTTGGTCGCACGGTGAGGTTTACGTGTTAAGGGGAGAAATAGGAACAGGGTTGGGTGTTATGTTCAGGGTTAGGGTTATCTGTTAAAGGTATTGTTTATGCTTAGCGCACGGGCCCTGTCTGCATTAGGCGGGCGGGGGGAGTTTAGGGGGCTGGGACTGTACCCGGGAACCCACTCTATCATACTCTGGGTATGGGCCCGTGGGTTTCATGCAGGACACAGTGGTAGAGCCTCCTTTCACGCATGGCATGGGAGGATTGCAGGCTTTCTAAACTCTAAGAAAGCAAGAAGTCTGAGAATTAGATTTAGGGTTAGGATTCTGGTTAGGGTTAAGGATGAAGTTTAGTGTTAGGGTGAGGGCTTAGAGTTAGGGATTTGGGTTAGGGTTAAAGGTTACTCTTAGGTTTAACGGTTACACTTTGGTTTCGGGTTGAGGTTTACGGTTAGGGTTAAGATGAGGGGTAAGTGTTTGGTACAGGGTTAGGGTTAAGTGTTAGGTTTAGGGTTGAAGATTAGGATTAGGGTTAGGATTAAAGGTTAGCGTGAGAGTTAACGCATAGGTTTAAGGTTAAGAGTTAGGGGTTAGGGTTAGGGTTAGTTTTAGGGTTAGAGTTATGTGCTATGGTTTGTGTTAGAGGTTAGGGTTAGGTTTACTGGTGACGGTTAGGGTTACGTTTAGGGGTTAGCATTAGGGTTAGGGTTAGGGTTAAGGGGTAGGTTTAGGGTTAAGTGTTGGGCTTAGGGTTAGGGTTTAGTGTTAGGGATAACATTAAGGATTAGGGGTAGGGTCAGGGTTAAATGCTTGGGTGCGGGTAATGGTTAGGGTCAGGGTTAAGGTTCACGGATAGGGTTAGTGTTAAGGGTTACGGGTAGGTTTAGGGTTCAGGGTTAGAGTTAGCATTAGGGCTTAAGGTTAGGATTAGGCAGTAGGTTAGATTTAGGGTTAGATCTAGGCGTTAGGGTAAGGGCTAGCCTTAGGGTTAAGAGATAGGGTTAGGTTTAATGCTTAGGATTAGGGTTAGGGTTTGGGGTTAAAGTAAGTGTTAGGGGTTAGGTTTAAGGATGAAAGGTTAGGGTTATTTTTAGCTGTAGTGTTAGGGTTAGGGATAAGGGATCCCATTAGCATTAAGGGTCTTCCTTACTGTAGGGTTAAGGGTTAGGCTTAGAGTTAAAGGTGAAGGTTAAGGTCAGTGTTAAGATTTAGGGTGAGGGTTAACGGTAAGGGTAAAGGTTAAGCGTTAGGGTTAGGGATTAGTGATTAGGGTTTTTGGTTAGTGTTAGGGTTAGCGGTTAGGAGTTAGTGTTTTATGAAGGGGTATGGTTAGAATTAGGATTGGGGTTAGAGTTAGGGTGAGGTATAGGGGTTAGGTTTAGGGGTTAGTTTTAGGGTAAAAGGATAGGATTAGGGTTACGGGTTGGGCTTAGGTTTAGGGTTAAAGTTTACTGCTAGGGTTAGGGATAGGGTACAGGGTTAGCTTTAGGTGTTCTGGTTAGGGTTAGGTGTTAGGTTAGTGTCAGGGTTAGGTCCAGTCGTGAGGGTAAGGTTTAGGGTTAGCCTTAAGAGCTAGGGTTAGGTTTAATGGTTAGGATTAGGATTAGGGTTAAGGGTTAGGGTAAGGCTTAGGGGTTAGGGTGAAGGGTTAGGGTCAAGGGTTAGGGTTTTTGTTAGGCATAGCGTTGGGGTTAGAAGTAAGGATTACTGTAAGTGTTAGGGTTGTAGGTAGGGTTACAGTTAGGGTTAGCGGTTTAGAATTAGGGTTAGGGATTAGGTGTCACAGTGATGACTAAGAGATAGGGTTAGAATTATGGGATAGGGGTTGTTCTCAGGAAATAGGGTATGCATTAACGTTAGGATAAGAGGTTAAAGTTAGGCGCACGGTGAGGTTTACGTGTTAAGGGGAGAAATAGGAACAGGGTTGGGTGTTATGTTCAGGGTTAGGGTTATCTGTTAAAGGTATTGTTTATGCTTAGCGCACGGGCCCTGTCTGCATTAGGCGGGCGGGGGGAGTTTAGGGGGCTGGGATTGTACCCGGGAACCCACTCTATCATACTCTGGGTATGGGCCCGTGGGTTTCATGGAGGACACAGTGGTAGAGCCTCCTTTCACGCATGGCATGGGAGGATTGCAGGCTTTCTAAACTCTAAGAAAGCAAGAAATCTGAGCATGAGATTTAGGGTTAGGATTATGGTTAGGGTGAAGGATGAAGTTTAGTGTTAGGTTGAGGGCTTAGGGTTAGGGATTAGGGTTAGGGTTAAAGGTTACTCTTAGGTTTAACGGTTACACTTTGGTTTCGGGTTGAGGTTTACGGTTAGGGTTAAGATGAGGGCTTAGGGTTAGGTTCAGCGTTAGGGTTAAGTGTCAGGTTTAGGGTTGAAGATTAGGGTTAGGGTTAGGATTAAAGGTTAGCGTGAGGGTTAACGCTTAGGGTTAAGGTTAAGAGTTAGGGTTTAGTGTTAGGGTTAGGGTTAGGGTTAGTTTTAGGGTTAGAGTTATGTGCTATGATTTGTGTTAGAGGTTAGGGTTAGGTTTACTGGTGACGGTTAGGGTTACGTTTAGGGGTTAGCATTAGGGTTAGCGTTAGGGTTAAGGGATAGGATTGGGGTTAAGTGTTGGGCTTAGGGTTATGGTTTAGTGTTAGGGTTATCATTAAGGATTAGGGGTAGGGTCAGGGGTAAATGCTTGGGTGCGGGTAATGGTTAGGGTCAGGGTTAAGGTTCACGGATAGGGTTAGTGTTAAGGGTTACGAGTAGGTTTAGGGTTCAGGGTTTGAGGTGACATTAGGGCTTAAGGTTAGGATTAGTCGGTAGGTTAGATTTAGGGTTAGATCTAGGCGTTAGGGTAAGGGCTAGCGTTAGGGTTAAGAGATAGGGTTAGGTTTAATGCTTAGGATTAGGGTTAGGGTTTGGGGTTAAAGTAAGTGTTAGGGGTTAGGTTTAAGGATGAAAGGTTAGGGTTATTTTTAGCTGTAGTGTTAGGGTTAGGGATAAGGGATCCCATTAGCATTAAGGGTCTTCCTTACTTAGGGTTAAGGGTTAGGCTTAGAGTTAAAGGTGAAGGTTAGGGTCAGTGTTAAGATTTAGGGTGAGGGTTAATGGTTAGGGTAAAGGTTAAGCGTTAGGGTTAGGGATTAGTGATTAGGGTTTTTGGTTAGTGTTAGGGTTAGCGGTTAGGAGTTAGTGTTTTATGAAGGGGTATGGTTAGAATTAGGATTGGGTTTAGTGTTAGGGTGAGGTATAGGCGTTAGGTTTAGGTGTTAGTTTTAGGGTAAAAGGATAGGATTAGGGTTACGGGTTGGGCTTAGGTTTAGGGTTAAAGTTTACTGCTAGGGTTAGGGATAGGGTTCAGGGTTAGCTTTAGGGGTTCTGGTTAGGGTTAGGTGTTAGGTTAGCGTCAGGGTTAGGTCCAGTCGTGAGGGTAAGGTTTAGGGTTAGCTTTAAGAGCAAGGGATAGGTTTAATGTTTAGGATTAAGATTAGGGTTAAGGGTTAGGGTAAGGCTTAGGGGTTAGTGTGAAGGGTTAGGGTCAAGGGTTAGGGTTTTTGTTAGGCATAGCGTTGGGGTTAGAAGTAAGGGTTACTGTCAGTGTTAGGGTTGTAGGTAGGGTTATGGTTAGGGTTAGCGGTTTAGAATTAGGGTTAGGGATTAGGTGTCACAGTGATGACTAGGAGATAGGGTTAGAATTATGGGATAGGGGTTGTTCTCAGGAAATGGGTTATGCATTAACGTTAGGATAAGAGGTTAAAGTTAGGCGCACGGTGAGGTTTACGTGTTAAGGGGAGAAATAGGAACAGGGTTGGGTGTTATGTTCAGGGTTAGGGTTATCTGTTAAAGGTATTGTTTATGCTTAGCGCACGAGCCCTGTCTGCATTAGGCGGGTGGGGGGAGTTTAGGGGGCTGGGATTGTACCCGGGAACCCACTCTATCATACTCTGGGTATGGGCCCGTGGGTTTCATGCAGGACACAGTGGTAGAGCCTCCTTTCACGCATGGCATGGGAGGATTGCAGGCTTTCCAAACTCTAAGAAAGCAAGAAGTCTGAGAATTAGATTTAGGGTTAGGATTCTGGTTAGGGTTAAGGATGAAGTTTAGTGTTAGGGTGAGGGCTTATGGTTAGGGAATAGGGTTAGGGTTAAAGGTTACTCTTAGTTTTAACGATTACACTTTGCTTTAGGGTTGAGGTTTACGGTTAGTGTTAAGATGAGGGGTTAGGGTTTGGTACAGGGTTAGGGTTAAGTGTTAGGTTTAGGGTTGAAGATTAGGATTAGGGTTAGGATTAAAGGTTAGCGTGAGAGTTAGCGCTTAGGGTTAAGGTTAAGAGTTAGGGTTTACGGTTAAGGTTAGGGTTAGTTTTAGGGTTAGAGTTATGTGCTATGGTTTGTGTTAGAGGTTAGGGTTAGGTTTACTGGTCACGGTTAGGGTTACGTTTAGGGGTTAGCATTAGGGTTAGGGTTAGGGTTAGGGTTAAGGGATAGGATTAGGGTTAAGTGTTGGACTTAGGGTTAGGGTTTAGTGATAGGGTTAGCATTAAGGATTAGGGTTAGGGTCAGGGTTAAATGCTTGGGTGCAGGTAATGGTTAGGGTCAGGGTTAAGGTTCACGGATAGGGTTAGTGTTAAGGGTTACGGGTAGGTTTAGGGTTCAGGGTTAGTGTTAGCATTAGGGCTTAAGGTAAGGATTAGGCGGTAGGTTAGATTTAGGGTTAGAGCTAGGCGTTAGGGTAAGGGCTAGCGTTAGGGTTAAGAGATAGGGTTAGGTTTAATGCTTAGGATTAGGGTTAGGGTTTGGGGTTAAAGTAAGTGTTAGGGGTTAGGTTTAAGGATCCAAGGTTAGGGTTATTTTTAGCTGTAGTGTTAGGGTTAGGGATAAGGGATCCCATTAGCATTAAGGGTCTTCCTTACTGTAGGCTTAAGGGTTAGGCTTAGAGTTAAAGGTTAAGGTTAGGGTCAGTGTTAAGATTTAGGGTGAGGGTTAACGGTTAGGGTAAAGGATAAGCGTTAGGGTTAGGGATTAGTGATTAGGGTTTTTGGTTAGTGTTAGGGTTAGCGGTTAGGAGTTAGTGTTTTATGAAGGGGTATGGTTAGAATTAGGATTGGGGTTAGAGTTAGGGTGAGGTATAGGGGTCAGGTTTAGGGGTTAGTTTTAGGGTAAAAGGATAGGATTAGGGTTACGGGTTGGGCTTAGGTTTAGGGTTAAAGTTTACTGCTGGCGTTAGGGATAGGGTTCAGGGTTAACTTTAGGGGTTCTCGTTAGGGTTAAACGCTGAACACCTGCAAATAATTTTCAACGTAGTGGTTAATTGAAAAGCTCTGCGGCATACTTCTTGGAACAAGCCAGTTACCTGTTCCGACGCAAAGAGGAGTATATAGAACCATGGTGGATTTCCAGCTGATGAAGTAAAGGATTATTAAAGGAACGGGATGACCATGGGGATCATCGTCAATTCTCTGAAACAGAATCCGCCTTTTTCACCTGCCAAACACATGCCCACTTCTCCTCTCTGGGGATAATAAAAACTAACCAGCGAACTGACAAAGGGCCTGACCCCCCCATCCACATCGATCACACACAAAAAAAAACCGTACCCTCCAGCTACTAATTATAATGCTAACTTGCAAAATTTCGCTGCATTTTAAAACAATGGAAAAATGGTGGTGGGATGATACTTAGAAGAATGGCTTCTTGTCTGTCTCCACTAACAAAAATAGGCAACACCAAGTCAGCTACTCCTCACCATAGTTATGTCCGTCGCAGCCTTCTTGGGTTTTAGGAGGCACATACAAACGTTATCACAATTATGGTGAAACGCTGAAAACCTGCCAATAATTTTCAACGTACTGGCTAATTTGAAAACTCTCCAGCATACTTCTTGGAACAAGCCAGGTACCTGTGCTCACGCATAGAGGAGTATATAAAAACATGGTGGAATTCCAGCTGATGAAGCAAAGGATTCTTAAAGGAATAAGATGACCATGCGGATCCTGTTTAATTCTCTGAAACAGAATCCGCACTTTTCACCTGCCAAACACATGCCCACTTCTCCTCTCTGGGGATAATAAAAACAAACCAGTGAATTGACAGATGGCCTGACCAACCCATCCAGACTGATCCCACAAAAAAAAAAAAAGTACCCTCCAGCTACTAATTATAATGATAACTTTCAAAATTTCCCTTCATTTTTAAACAATGGAAAAATGATGGTGGGATGATACTTAGAAGAATGGCTTCCAGTCAGTCTCCACTAACAAAAATAGGCAACACCAAGTCAGCTACTCCTCAGCATACTTATGTCCGTGGCAGAAATATTGGGTTTCAGGAGACACATACAAACGTTATAAGAATTATGGTGAAACGCTGAAAACCTGCAAATAATTTTCAACGTACTGCTTAATTGAAAAGCTCTGCGGCATACTTCTTGGAAGAAGCCAGTTACCTGTGCCCACACATAGAGGAGGATATAGAACCATGGTGGATTCCCAGATGATGAAGCAAAAGTTTCCTAAAGGAACGGGATGAGCATGCGGATCCTGTTTCATTCTCTGAAACAGAATCCGAACTTTTCACCTGCCAAACACATGTCCACTTCTCCTCTCTGGGGATAATAAAAACTAAGCAGCGAACTGACAGAGGGCCTGACCTCCCCCATCCACATCAACCACACACACAAAAAAACCGTACCCTCCAGCTACTAATTATAATGCTAACTTGAAAAATTTCCCTGCCTTTTAAAACAATGGAAAAATGGTGGTGGGATGATACTTAGAAGAATGGCTTCTTCTCTGTCTCCACTAACAAAAATAGGCAACACCAAGTCAGCTACTCCTCAGCATAGTTATGTCCGTCGCAGCCTTCTTGGGTTTCAGGAGGCACATACAAACGTTATCAAAATTATGGTGAAACGCTGAAAACCTGCAAATAATTTTCAACGTACTGGTTAATTTGAAAACTCTCCAGCATACTTCTTGGAACAAGCCAGGTACCTGTCCCCACGCAAAGTGGAGTATATAGAACCATGGTGGATTTCCAGCTGATGAAGTAAAGGATTATTAAAGGAACGGGATGACCATGGGGATCATCGTTAATTCTCTGAAACAGAATCTGCCCTTTTCACCTGCCAAACACATGCCCACTTCTCCTCTCTGGGGATAATAAAAACTAACCAGCGAACAGACAGAGGGCCTGACCCCCCCATCCACATCGACCACACACAGAAAAAGAAACCGTACCCTCCAGATACTAATTATAATGCTAACTTGCAAAATTTCCCTGCATTTTAAAACAATGGAAAAATGGTGGTGGGATGATACTTAGAAGAGTGGCTTCTTGTCTGTCTCCACTAAGAAAAATAGGCAACACCAAGTCAGCTACTCCTCAGCATAGTTATGTCCGTCGCAGCCTTCTTGGGTTTCAGGAGGCACAAACAAACGTTATCACAATTATGGTGAAACGCTGAACACCTGCAAATAATTTTCAACGTACTGCTTAATTGAAAAGCTCTGCGGCTTACTTCTTGGAACAAGCCAGTTACCTGTGCCCACACATAGAGGAGTATATAGAACCATGGTGGATTCCCAGCTGATGAAGCAAAAGTTTCCTAAAGGAACGGGATGAGCATGCGGATCCTGTTTCATTCTCTGAAACAGAATCCGAACTTTTCACCTGCCAAACACATGCCACTTCTCCTCTCTGGGTATAATAAAAACTAACCAGCGAACTGACAGAGGGCCTGACCCCCCCATCCACATCGACCACACACAAAAATAAACCGTACCCTCCAGCTACTAATTATAATGCTAACTTGCAAAATTTCCCTGCGTTTTAAAACAATGGAAAAATGGTGGTGGGATGATACTTAGAAGGATGGCTTCTTGTCTGTCTCCACTAACAAAAATAGGCAACACCAAGTCAGCTACTCCTCAGCATAGTTATGTCCGTCGCAGCCTTCTTGGGTTTCAGGAGGCACATACAAACGTTATCAAAATTATGGTGAAACTCTGAAAACATGCAAATAATTTTCAACGTACTGGTTAATTTGAAAACTCTCCAGCATACTTCTTGGAACAAGCCAGGTACCTGTGCCCACGCATAGAGGAGTATATAGAAACATGGGGGAATCCCAGCTGATGAAGCAAAGGATTCTTAAAGGAATGAGATGACCATGCGGATCCTGTTTAATTCTCTGAAACAGAATCCGCACTTTTCACCTGCCAAACACATGCCCACTACTCTTCTCTGGGGATAATAAAAACAAACCAGCGATCTGACAGAGGGCCTGAACACCCATCCTGGCCGACCCCACAAAAAAAAAAAGTACCCTCCAGCTACTAATTATAACGCCAATTTGCAAAATTTCCCTGCATTTTTAAACAATGGAGAAATGATGGTGGGATGATACTTAGAAGAATGGCTTCTTGTCAGTCTCCACTGACAAAAATAGGCAACACCAAGTCAGCTACGCCTCAGCATAGTTATGTCCATAGCAGCCATATTTGGTTTCAGTACGCACATACACACGTTATCACAATTATGGTGAAACGTTGAAAACCTGCAAAGGATTTTCAACATACTGGTTAATTGAAAAGCTCTGAGGCATCCTTCTTAGAACAAACCAGTTTCCTGTGCCCACGCATAGAGAAGTATATAGAATCGTGGTGGCTTCCCAGCTCATGAAGCAAAGGATTCTTAAAGGAACGGGATTACCAGGCGGATCCTGTTTAATTCTCTGAAACAGATCCGCAGTTTTCACCTGCCATACTAATACCCACTTCTCCTCTCTGGGGATAATAAAAACAAACCAGCAAACTGACAGAGGGCCTGACCAACACATCCACACCGACCCCACGGGAAAAAAAAAAAAAAAACCACCGTAGCCTCCAGCTACTAATTATAATGCTAACTTGCAAAATTTTCCTGCATTTTTAAACAATGGAAAAATGATGGTGAGATGATACTTAGAAGAATGGATTCTTGTCAGTCTCCACTAACAAAAATAGGCAAAACCAAGTCAGCTACGCCTCAGCATAGTTATGTCCGTCGCAGCCTTCTTGGGTTTCAGGAGGCACAAACAAACGTTATCACAATTATGGTGAAACGCTGAACACCTGCAAATAATTTTCAACGTAGTGGTTAATTGAAAAGCTCTGCGAAATACTTCTTGGAACAAGCCAGTTACCTGTTCCCACGCAAAGAGGAGTATATAGAACCATGGTGGATTTCCAGCTGATGAAGTTAGCGATTATTAAAGGAACGGGATGACCATGGGGATCATCGTCAATTCTCTGAAACAGAATCCGCCCTTTTCACCTGCCAAACACATACCCACTTCTCCTCTCTGGGGATAATAAAAACTAACCAGCGAACTGACAGAGGGCCTGACCCCCCCCATCAACATCGACCACACACAAAAAAAAACCGTACCCTCCAGCTACTAATTATAATGCTAACTTGCAAAATTTCCCTGCCTTTTAAAACAATGGAAAAATGGTGGTGGGATGATACTTAGAAGAATGGATTCTTGTCTGTCTCCACTAACAAAAATAGGCAACACCTAGTCAGCTACTCCTCAGCATAGTTATGTCCGTCGCAGGCTTCTTGGGTTTCAGGAGGCACATACAAACGTTATCAAAATTATGGTGAAACGCTGAACACCTGCAAATAATTTTCAATGTAGTGGTTAATTGAAAAGCTCTGCGGCATACTTCTCGGAACAAGCCAGGTACCTGTGCCCACGCATAAAGGAGTATATAGAAACATGGTGGAATCCCAGCTGATGAAGCAAAGGATTCTTAAAGGAATGAGATGACCATGCGGATCCTGTTTAATTCTCTGAAACAGAATCCGCACTTTTCACCTGCAAAATACATGCCCACTACTCTTCTCTGGGGATAATAAAAACAAACCAGCGATCTGACAGAGGGCCTGAACACCCATCCTTACCGACCCCACAAAAAAAAAAAGTACCCTCTAGCTACTAATTATAATGCCAATTTGCAAAATTTCCCTGCATTTTTAAACAATGGAGAAATGATGGTGGGATGATACTTTGAAGAATGGCTTCTGGTCAGTCTCCACTGACAAAAATAGGCAACACCAAGTCAGCTACGCCTCAGCATAGTTATGTCCGTAGCAGCCATATTTGGTTTCAGTAGGCACATACACACGTTATCACAATTATGGTGAAACGCTGAAAACCTGCAAAGGATTTTCAACATACTGGTTAATTGAAAAGCTCTGAGGCATACTTCTTGGAACAAGCCGGTTTCCTGTGCCCACGAATAGAGAAGTATATAGAAACATGGTGGATTCCCAGCTCATGAAGCAAAGGATTCTTAAAGGAACGGGATTACCATGCGGATCCTGTTTAATTCTCTGAAACAGATCCGCAGTTTTCACCTGCCATACTAATACCCACTTCTCCTCTCTGGGGATAATAAAAACAACGAGCGAACTGACAGAGGGCCTGACCAACACATCCACACCGACGCCACAGGAAAAACAAAAAAAAAACACCGTAGCCTCCAGCTACTAATTATAATGCTAACTTGCAAAATTTTCCTGCATTTTTAAACAATGGAAAAATGATGGTGAGATGATACTTAGAAGAATGGATTCTTGTCAGTCTCCACTAACAAAAATAGGCAAAACCAAGTCAGCTACGCCTCAGCATAGTTATGTTCGTGGCAGCCATCTTGGGTTTGAGGAGGCACAAACAAACGTTATCACAATTATGGTGAAACGCTGAACACCAGCAAATAATTTTCAACGTAGTGGTTAATTGAGAAGCTCTGTGGTATACTTCTTGGAACAAGCCAGTTACCTGTTCCCACGCAAAGAGGAGTATATAGAACCATGGTGGATTTCCAGCTGATGAAGTAAAGGATTATTAAAGGAACGGGATGACCATGGGGATCATCCTTAATTCTCTGAAACAGAATCCGCCCTTTTCACCTTCCAAACACATGCCCACTTCTCCTCTCTGGGGATAATAAAAACTAACCAGCGAACTGACAGAGGGCCCGACCCCCCCATCCACATCGACCACACACAAAAAAAACCGTACCCTCCAGCTACTAATTATAATGCTAACTTGCAAAATTTCCCTGCATTTTAAAACAATGGAAAAATGGTGGTGGGATGATACTTAGAAGAATGGCTTCTTGTCTGTCTCCACTAACAAAAATAGGCAACACCAAGTCAGCTACTCCTCAGCATAGTTATGTCCGTCACAGCCTTCTTGGGTTTCAGAAGGCACATACAAACCTTATCAAAATTATGGTGAAACGCTGAAAACCTGCAAATAATTTTCAACGTACTGGTTAATTTGAAAACTCTCCAGCATACTTCTTGGAACAAGCCAGGTACCTGTGCCCACGCATAGAGGAGTATATAGAAACATGGTGGAATCCCAGCTGATGAAGCAAAGTATTCTTAAAGGAATAAGATGACCATGCGGATCCTGTTTAATTCTCTGAAACAGAATCCGCACTTTTCACCTGCGAAACACATGCCCACTTCTCCTCTCTGGGGATAATAAAAACAAACCAGTGAATTCACAGATGGCCTGACCAACCCATCCACACTGACCCCACAAAAAAAAAAAAAGTACCCTCAGCTACTAATTATAATGCCAATTTGCAAAATTTCCCTGCATTTTTAAACAATGGAGAAATGATGGTGGGATGATACTTAGAAGAATGGCTTCTTTTCAGGCTCCACTAAAAAAATAGGCAACACGAATTCAGCTACGCCTCAGCATACTTATATCCGTGGCTGCCATATTGGGTTTCAGGAGACACATACAAACGTTATAAGAATTATGGTGAAACGCTGAAAACCTGCAAATGATTTTCAACGTACTGCTTAATTGAAAAGCTCTGCAGCATACTTCTTGGAACAAGCTAGTTACCTGTGCCCACACATAGAGGAGTATATAGAACCATGGTGGATTCCCACCTGATGAAGCAAATTTTTCTATAGGAACGGGATGAGCATGCGGATCCTGTATCATTCTCTGAAACAGAATCCGCACTTTTCGCCTGCCAAACACATGCCCACTACTCTTCTCTGGGGATAATAAAAACAAACCAGCGATCTGACAGAGGGCCTGACCCCCACCATCCACATCGACCACACAAAGAAAAAAAAACCGTACCCTCCAGCTACTAATTATAATGCTAACTTGCAAAATTTCCCTGCATTTTAAAACAATGGAAAAATGGTGGTGGGATGATACTTAGAAGAATGGCTTCTTGTCAGTCTCCACTAACAAAAATAGGCAACACCAAGTCAGCTACTCCTCAGCATAGTTATGTCCGTCGCAGCCTTCTTGGGTTTCAGGAGGCACAAACAAAGGTTCTCACAATTATTGTGAAACGCTGAACACCTGCAAATAATTTTCAACGTAGTGGTTAATTGAAAAGCTCTGCGGCATACCTCTTGGAACAAGCCAGTTACCTGTTCCCACGCAAAGAGGAGTATATAGAACCATGGTGGATTTCCAGCTGATGAAGTAAAGGGTTATTAAAGAACGGGATGACCATGGGGATCATCGTTAATTCTGTGAAACAGAATCCCCCCTTTTCACCTGGCAAACACATGCCCACTTCTCCTCTCTGGGGATAATAAAAACTAACCAGCGAACTGATAGAGGGCCTGACCCCCACCATCCACATCGACCACACAAAGAAAAATAAACCGAACCCTCCACCTACTAATTATAATGCTAACTTGCAAAATTTCCCTGCATTTTAAAATAATGGAAAAATGGTGGTGGGATGATACTTAGAAGAATGGCTTCTTGTCAGTCTCCACTAACAAAAATAGGCAACACCAAGTCAGCTACTCCTCAGCATAGTTATGTCCGTCGCAGCCTTCTTGGCTTTCAGGAGGGACATACAAACGTTATCAAAATTATGGTGAAACGCTGAACACCTGAAAATAATTTTCAACGTACTGGTTAATTTGAAAACTCTCCATCATAATTCTTGGAACAAGCCAGGTACCTGTGCCCACGCATAGAGGAGTATATAGAAACATGGTGGAATCCCAGCTGATGAAGCAAAGGATTCTTAAAGGAATGAGATGACCATGCGGAGCCTGTTTAATTCTCTGAAACAGAGTCCGCACTTTTCACCTGCCAAACACATGCCCACTACTCTTCTCTGGGGATAATAAAAACAAACCAGCGATCTGACAGAGGGCCTGAACACCCATCCTGACCGACCCCACAAAACAAAAAAGTACCCTCCAGCTACTAATTATAATGCCAATTTGCAAAATTTCCCTGCATTTTTAAACAATGGAGAAATGATGGTGGGATGATACTTAGAAGAATGGCTTCTTGTCTGTCTCCACTGACAAAAATAGGCAACACCAAGTCAGCTACGCCTCAGCATAGTTATGTCCGTAGCAGCCATATTTGGATTCAGTAGGCACATACACACGTTATCACAATTATGGTGAAACGCTGAAAACCTGCAAAGGATTGTCAACATGCTGGTTAATTGAAAAGCTCTGAGGCACACTTCTTGGAACTAGCCAGTTTCCTGTGCCCACGCGTGGACAAGTATATAGAACCATGGTGGATTCCCAGCTCATGAAGCAAAGCATTGTTAAAGAAACTGGATTACCATGCGGATCCTGTTTAATTCTCTGAAACACATCCGCAGTTTTCACCTGCCATACTAATACCCACTTCTCCTCTCTGGGATAATAAAAACCAACCGGGGAACTGACAGAGGGCCTGACCAACACATCCACACCGACCCCACAGGAAAAAAAATACAAAAAACACCGTAGCCTCCAGCTACTAATTATAATGCTAACTTGCAAAATTTTCCTGCATTTTTAAACAATGGAAAATGATGGTGAGATGATACTTACAAGAATGGATTCTTGTCAGTATCCACTAACAAAAATAGGCAAAACCAAGTCAGCTACGCCTCAGTATAGTTATGTCCATCGCAGCCTTCTTGGGTTTCAGGACGCACAAACAAAGGTTCTCACAATTATGGTGAAACGCTGAACACCTGCAAATAATTTTCAACGTAGTGGTTATTTGAAAAGCTCTGCGGAATACTTCTTGGAACAAGCCAGTTACCTGTTCCATCGCAAAGAGGAGTATATAGAACCATGGTGGATTTCCAGCTAATGAAGTAAAGGATTATTAAAGGAAGGGGATGACCATGGGGATCATCGTTAATTCTCTGAAACAGAATCCGCCCTTTTAACCTGCCAAACACATGCCCACTTCTCCTCTCTGGGGATAATAAAAACCAACCAGCGAACTGAGTGAGGGCCTGACCCCTATCATCCACATCGACCACACAAAAAAAAAAAACCGTACCCTCCAGCTACTAATTATAATGCTAACTTGCAAAATTTCCCTGCATTTTAAAACAATGGAAAAATGGTGGTGGATGATACTTAGAAGAATGGCTTCTTGTCAGTCTCCACTAACAAAAATAGGCAACACCAAGTCAGCTACTCCTCAGCATAGTTATGTCCCTCGCAGCCTTCTAGGATTTCAGGAGGCACAAACAAAGTTTCTCACAATTATGTTAAAACGCTGAACACCTGCAAATAATTTTCAACGTACTGGTTAATTGAAAAGCTCTGCGGCATACTTCTTGGAAGAAGCCAGTTACCTGTTCCCACGCAAAGAGGAGTATAGAGAACCATGGTGGATTTCCAGCTGATGAAGTAAAGGATTATTAAAGGAACGGGATGACCATGGGGATCATCGTTAATTCTCTGAAACAGAATCCGCCCTTTTCACCTGCCAAACACATGCCCACTTCTCCTCTCTGGGGATAATAAAAACTAACCAGCGAACTGACAGAGGGCCTGACACCCCCCCCATCCACATCGACCACACACAAAAAAAAAAAACCGTACCCTCCTGCTACTAATTATAATGCTAACTTGCAAAATGTCCCTGCATTTTAAAACAATGGAAAAATGGTGGTGGGATCATACTTAGAAGAATGGCTTCTTGTCTGTCTCCACTACCACAAATAGGCAACACCAAGTCAGCTACTCCTCAGCATAGTTATGTCCGTCGCAGCCTTCTTGGGTTTCAGGAGGGACATACAAACGTTATCAAAATTATGGTGAAACGCTGAAAACCTGCAAATAATTTTCAACGTACTGGTTAATTTGAAAACTCTCCAGCATAATTCTTGGAACAAGCCAGGTACCTGTGCCCACGCATAGAAGAGTATATAGAAACATGGTGGAATCCCAGCTGATGAAGCAAAGGATTCTTAAAGGAATGAGATGACCAAGCGGATCCTGTTTAATTCTCTGAAACAGAATCCGCACTTTTCACCTGCCAAACACATGCCCACTACTCTTCTCTGGGGATAATAAAAACAAACCAGCGATCTGACAGAGGGCCTGAACACCCATCCTGACCGACCCCACAAAACAAAAAAGTACCCTCCAGCTACTAATTATAATGCCAATTTGCAAAATTTCACTGCATTTTTAAACAATGGAGAAATGATGGTGGGATGATACTTAGAAGAATGGCTTCTTGTCAGTCTCCACTGACAAAAATAGGCAACACCAAGTCAGCTACGCCTCAGCATAGTTATGTCCGTAGCAGCCATATTTGGTTTCAGTAGGCACATACACACGTTATCACAATTATGGTGAAACGCTGAAAACCTGCAAAGGATTGTCAACATACTGGTTCATTGAAAAGCTCTGAGGCACACTTCTTGGAACTAGCCAGTTTCCTGTGCCCACGCATAGACAAGTATATAGAACCATGGTGGATTCCCAGCTCATGAAGCAAAGGATTGTTAAAGGAACGGGATTACCATGCGAATCCTGTTTAATTCTCTGAAACAGATCCGCAGTTTTCACCTGCCATACTAATACCCACTTCACCTCTCTGGGGATAATAAAAACCAACCGGGGAACTGACAGAGGGCCTGACCAACACATCCACACCGAACCCACAGGATAAAAAAAAAAAAAAAACACCGTAGCCTCCAGCTACTAATTATAATGCTAACTTGCAAAATTTCCCTGCATTTTAAAACAATGGAAAAATGGTGGTGGGATGATACTTAGAAGAATGGCTTCTTGTCAGTCTCCACTAACAAAAATAGGCAACACCAATTCAGCTACTCCTCAGCATAGTTATGTCCGTCGCAGCCTTCTAGGGTTTCAGGAGGCACAAACAAAGGTTCTCACAATTATGGTAAAACCCTGAACACCTGCAACTAATTTTCAACGTAGTGGTTAATTGAAAATCTCTGCGGCATACTTCTTGGAACAAGGCAGTTACCTGTTCCCACGCAAAGAGGAGTATATAGAACCATGGTGGATTTCCAGCTGATGAAGTAAAGGATTATTAAAGGAACGGGATGACCATGGAGATCATCGTTAATTCTCTGAAACAGAATCCGCCCTTTTCACCTGCCAAACACATGCCCACTTCTCCTCTCTGGGGATAATAAAAACTAACCAGTGAACTGACAGTGGGCCTGACCCCCTCCATCCACATCGACCACACACACAAAAAAAAACTGTACCCTCCAGCTACTAATTATAATGCTAACATGCAAAATTTCCCTGCATTTTAAAACAATGGAAAAATGGTGGTGGGATCATACTTAGAAGAATGGCTTCTTGTCTGTCTCCACTCACAAAAATAGGCAACACCAAGTCAGCTACTCCTCAGCATAGTTATGTCCATCGCAGCCTTCTTGGGTTTCAGGAGGCACAAACACACGTTATCACAATTATGGTGAAACGCTGAACACCTGCAAATAATTTTCAACGTAGTGGTTAATTGAAAAGCTCTGCGGCATACTTGTTGGAACAAGCCAGTTACCTGTTCCCACGCAAAGAGGAGTATATAGAACCATGGTGCATTTCCACCTGCTGAAGTAAAGGATTATTAAAGGAACGGGATGACCATGGGGATCATCGTTAATTCTCTGAAACAGAATCCGCCCTTTTCACCTGCCAAACACATGCCCACTTCTCCTCTCTGGGGATAATAAAAACTAACCATCGAACTGACAGAGGGCCTGACCGCCCCCCATCCACATCGACCACACACACACAAAAAAAAAAACGTACCCTCCAGCTACTAATTATAATGCTAACTTGCAAAATTTCCCTGCATTTTAAAACAATGGAAAAATGGTGGTGGGATCATACTTAGAAGAATGGCTTCTTGTCTGTCTCCACTCACAAAAATAGGCAACACCAAGTCAGCTACTCCTCAGCATAGTTATGTCCGTCGCAGCCTTCTTCGGTTCAGGAGGCACAAACACACGTTATCACAATTATGGTGAAACGCTGAACACCTGCAAATAATTTTCAACGTAGTGGTTAATTGAAAAGCTCTGCGGCATACTTCTTGGAACAAGGCAGTTACCTGTTGCCACGCAAAGAGGAGT
Organism: Eulemur rufifrons; assembly: GCF_041146395.1. Lineage (NCBI taxonomy): Eukaryota > Metazoa > Chordata > Mammalia > Primates > Lemuridae > Eulemur > Eulemur rufifrons. The sequence goes on along the minus strand of NW_027182813.1, from coordinate 3,865,051 downwards.
ATATAGAACCATGGTAGATTTCCAGCTGATGAAGTAAAGGATTATTAAAGGAACGGGATGACCATGGGGATCATCGTTAATTCTCTGAAACTGAATCCGCCTTTTCACCTGCCAAACACATGCCCACTTCTCCTCTCTGGGGATAATAAAAACTAACCAGCGAACTGACAGAGGTCCTGACCCCCACCATCCACATCGACCACACACACAAAAAAAAAACCTACCCTCCAGCTACTAATTATAATGCTAACTTGCTAAATTTCCCTGCATTTTAAAACAATGGAAAAATGGTGGTGGGATCATACTTAGAAGAATGGCTTCTTGTCTGTCTCCACTAACAAAAATAGGCAACACCAAGTCAGCTACTCCTCAGCATAGTTATGTCCGTCGCAGCCTTCTTGGGTTTGAGGAGGGACATACAAACGTTTTCAAAATTATGGTGAAACGCTGAAAACCTGCAAATGATTTTCAACGTACTGGTTAATTTGAAAACACTCCAGCATAATTCTTGGAACAAGCCAGGTACCTGTACCCACGCATAGAGGAGTATATAGAAACATGGTGGAATCCCAGCTGATGAAGCAAAGGATTCTTAAAGGAATGAGATGACCATGCGGATCCTGTTTAATTCTCTGAAACAGAATCCGCCCTTTTCACCTGCCAAACACATGCCCACTACTCTTCTCTGGGGATAATAAAAACAAACCAGCGATCTGACAGAGGGCCTGAACACCCATCCTGACCGACCCCACAAAACAAAAAAGTACCCTCCAGCTACTAATTATAATGCCAATTTGCAAAATTTCCCTGCATTTTTAAACAATGGAGAAATCATGGTGGGATGATACTTAGAAGAATGGCTTCTTGTCAGTCTCCACTGACAAAAATAGGCAACACCAAGTCAGCTACGCCTCAGCATAGTTATGTCCGTAGCAGCCATATTTGGTTTCAGTAGGCACATACACACGTTATCACAATTATGGTGAAACGCTGAAAACCTGCAAAGGATTGTCAACATACTGGTTCATTGAAAAGCTCTGAGGCATACTTCTTGGAACTAGCCAGTTTCCTGTGCCCACGCGTGGACAAGTATATAGAACCATGGTGGATTCCCAGCTCATGAAGCAAAGGATTCTTAAAGGAACTGGATTACCATGCGGATCCTGTTTAATTCTCTGAAACAGATCCGCAGTTTTCACCTGCCATACTAATACCCACTTCTCCTCTCTGGGGATAATGAAAACCAACCGGGGAACTGACAGAGGGCCTGACCAACAGATCCACACCGACCCCACAAGAAAAAACAAAAAAAAAAATCAACGTAGCCTCCTGCTACTAATTATAATTCTAACTTGCAAAATTTCCCTGCATTTTAAAACAATGGAAAAATGGTGGTGGGATGATACTTAGAAGAATGGCTTCTTGTCAGTCTCCACTAACAAAAATAGGCAACACCAAGTCAGCTACTCCTCAGCATAGTTATGTCCGTCCCAGCCTTCTAGGGTTTCAGGAGGCACAAACAAAGGTTCTCACAATTATGGTAAAACGCTGAACACCTGCAAACAATTTTCAACGTATTGGTTAATTGAAAAGCTCTGCGGCATACTTCTTGGAACAAGGCAGTTACCTGTTCCCACGCAAAGAGGAGTATAGAGAACCATGGTGGATTTCCAGCTGATGAAGTAAAGGATTATTAAAGGAATGGGATGACCATGGGGATCATCGTTAATTCTCTGAAACAGAATCCGCCCTTTTCACCTGCCAAACACATGCCCACTTCTCCTCTCTGGGGATAATAAAAACTAACCAGCGAACTGACAGAGGGCCTGACCACCCCATCCACATCGACCACACACACACAAAAAAAAAACCGTACCCTCCAGGTACTAATTATAATGCTAACTTGCAAAATTTCCCTGCATTTTAAAACAATGGAAAAATGGTGGTGGGATGATACTTAGAAGAATGGCTTCTTGTCAGTCTCCACTAACAAAAATAGGCAACACCAAGTCAGCTATCCTCAGCATAGCTAGGTCCATCGCAGCCTTCTTGGGTTTCAGGAGGCACAAACAAACCTTATCACAATTATGGTGAAACGCTGAACACCTGCAAATAATTTTCAACGTAGTGGTTAATTGAAAAGCTCTGCGGCATACTTGTTGGAACAAGCCAGTTACCTGTTCCCACGCAAATAGGAGTATATAGAACCATGGTGGATTTCCAGCTGATGAAGTAAATGATTATTAAAGGAACGGGATGACCATGGGGATCATCGTTAATTCTCTGAAACACAATCCGCCCTTTTCACCTGCCAAACACATGCCCACTTCTCCTCTCTGGGGATAATAAAAACTAACCAGTGAACTGACAGAGGGCCTGACCCCCCCATTCACATCGACCACACAAAAAAAAAAAAAAACCGTACCCTCCAGCTACTAATTATAATGCTAACTTGCAAAATTTCCCTGCATTTTAAAACAATGGAAAAATGGTGGTGGGATGATACTTAGAAGAATGGCTTCTTGTCAGTCTCCACTAACAAAAATAGGCAACACCAAGTCAGCTACTCCTCAGCATAGTTATGTCCGTCGCAGCCTTCTTGGGTTTCAGGAGGCACAAACAAACTTTATCACAATTATGGTGAAACGCTGAACACCTGCAAATAATTTTCAACGTAGTGGTTAATTGAAAAGCTCTGCGGCATACTTCTTGGATCAAGCCAGTTACCCGTTCCCACGCAAAGAGGAGTATATAGAACCATGGTGGATTTCCAGCTGATGAAGTAAAAGATTATTAAAGGAACGGGATGACCATGGGGATCATCGTTAATTCTCTGAAACAGAATCCGCCCTTTTCACCTGCCAAACACATGCCCACTTCTCCTCTCTGGGGATAATAAAAACTAACCAGCGAACTGACAGAGGGCCTGACCCCCCATCCACATCGACCACACACACACAAAAAAAAACCGTACCCTCCAGCTACTAATTATAATGCTAACTTGCAAAATTTCCCTGCATTTTAAAACAATGGAAAAATGGTGGTGGGATCATACTTAAAAGAATGGCTTCTTGTCTGTCTCCACTAACAAAAATAGGCAACACCAAGTCAGCTACTCCTCAGAATAGTTATGTCTGTCGCAGCCTTCTTGGGTTTCAGGAGGGACATACAAACGTTATCAAAATTATGGTGAAACGCTGAAAACCTGCAAATAATTTTCAACGTACTGGTTAATTTGAAAACTCTCCAGCATAATTCTTGGAACAAGCCAGGTACCTGTGCCCACACATAGAGGAGTATATAGAAACATGGTGGAATCCCAGCTGATGAAGCAAAGGATTCTTAAAGGAATGAGATGACCATGCGGATCCTGTTTAATTCTCTGAAACAGAATCCGCACTTTTCACCTGCCAAACACATGCCCACTACTCTTCTCTGGGGATAATAAAAACAAACCAGCGATCTGACAGAGGGCCTGAACACCCATCCTGACCCACCCCACAAAACAAAAAAGTACCCTCCAGCTACTAATTATAATGCCAATTTGCAAAATTTCCCTGCATTTTTAAACAATGGAGAAATGATGGTGGGATGATACTTAGAAGAATGGCTTCTTGTCAGTCTCCACTGACAAAAATAGGCAACACCAAGTCGGCTACGCCTCAGCATAGTTATGTCCATAGCAGCCATATTAGGTTTCAGTAGGCACATACACACGTTATCACAATTATGGTGAAACGCTGAAAACCTGCAAAGGATTGTCAACATACTGGTTAATTGAAAAGCTCTGAGGCATACTTCTTGGAACTAGCCAGTTTCCTGTGCCCACGCATAGACAAGTATATAGAACCATGGTGGATTCCCAGTTCATGAAGCAAAGGATTCTTAAAGGAACGGGATTACCAGCGGATCCTGTTTAATTCTCTGAAACAGATCCGCAGTTTTCACCTGCCATACTAATACCCACTTCTCCTCTCTGGGGATAATAAAAACCAACCGGGGAACTGACAGAGGGCCTGACCAACACATCCACACCGACCCCACAGGAAAAAAAAAAAAAAAAAACAACACCTTAGCCTCCAGCTACTAATTATAATGCTAACTTGCAAAATTCCCCTGCATTTTAAAACAATGGAAAAATGGTGGTGGGATGATACTTAGAACAATGGCTTCTTGTCAGTCTCCACTAACAAAAATAGGCAACACCAAGTCAGCTACTCCTCAGCATAGTTATGTCCGTCGCAGCCTTCTTGGGTTTCAGGAGGCACAAACAAACGTTCTCACAATTATGGTGAAACGCTGAACACCTGCAAATAATTTTCAACGTAGTGGTTAATTGAAAAGCTCTGCGGCATACTTCTTGGAACAAGCCAGTTACCTGTTCCAACGGAAAGAGGAGTATAGAGAACCATGGTGGATTTCCAGCTGATGAAGTAAAGGATTATTAAAGAAACGGGATGACCATGGGGATCATCGTTAATTCTCTGAAACAGAATCCGCCCTTTTCACCTGCCAAACACATGCCCACTTCTCCTCTCTGGGGATAATAAAAACTAACCAGCGAACTGACAGAGGGCCTGACCCCACCCCATCGCATCGACCACACACACAAAAAAACTGCACCCTCCAGCTACTAATTATAATGCTAACTTACAAAATTTCCCTGCATTTTAAAACAATGGAAAAATGGTGGTGGGATGATACTTAGAAGAATGGCTTCTTGTCAGTCTCCACTAACAAAAATAGGCAACACCAAGTCAGCTACTCCTCAGCATAGTTATGTCCGTCGCAGCCTTCTTGGGTTTCAGGAGTCACAAACACACGTTATCACAATTATGGTGAAACGCTGAACACCTGCAAATAATTTTCAACGTTGTGGTTAATTGAAAAACTCTGCGGCATACTTCTTGGAACAAGCCAGTTACCTGTTCCCACGCAAAGAGGAGTATAGAGAACCATGGTGGATTTCCAGCTGATGAAGTAAAGGATTATTAAAGGAACGGGATGACCATGGGGATCATCGTTAATTCTCTGAAACAGAATCCGCCCTTTTCACCTGCCAAACACATGCCCACTTCTCCTCTCTGGGGATAATAAAAACTAACCAGCGAACTGACAGAGGGTCTGACCCCCCCCCATCCACATCGACCACACACAAAAAAAGAAACCATACCCTCCAGCTACTAATTATAATGCTAACTTGCAAAATTTCCCTGCATTTTAAAACAATGGAAAAATGGTGGTGGGATGATACTTAGAAGAATGGCTTCTTGTCAGTCTCCACTGACAAAAATAGGCAACACCAAGTCAGCTACGCCTCAGCATAGTTATGTCCGTAGCAGCCATATTTGGTTTCAGTAGGCACATACACACGTTATCACAATTATGGTGAAACGCTGAAAACCTGCAAAGGATTTTCAATATACTGGTTAATTGAAAAGCTCTGAGGCATACTTCTTGGAACAAGCCAGTTACCTGTTCCCACGCAAAGAGGAGTATATAGAACCATGGTGGATTCCCAGCTCATGAAGCAAATGATTCTTAAAGGAACGGGATTACCATGCGGATCCTGTTTAATTCTCTGAAACAGATCGGCAGTTTACACCTGCCATACTAATACCCACTTCTCCTCTCTGGGGATAATAAAAACAAACCAGCGAACTGACAAAGGGACTAACCAACACATCCACACCGACCACACAGGAAAAAAAAAAAAAAAAAACACCGTAGTCTCCAGCTACTAATTATAATGCTAACTTGCAAAATTTCCCTGCATTTTAAAACAATGGAAAAATGGTGGTGGGATGATACTTAGAAGAATGGCTTCTTGTCAGTCTCCACTAACAAAAATAGGCAACACCAAGTCAGCTACTCCTCAGCATAGTTATGTCCGTAGCAGCCTTCTTGGGTTTCAGGAGGCACAAACAAAGGTTCTCACAATTATGGTGAAACGCTGAACACCTGCAAATAATTTTCAACGAAGTGGTTAATTGAAAAGCTCTGCGGCATACTTCTTGGAACAAGGCAGTTACCTGTTCCCACGCAAAGAGGATTATATAGAACCATGGTGGATTTCCAGCTGATGAAGCAAAGGATTATTAAAGGAACGGGATGACCATGGGAATCATCGTTAATTTTCTGAAAAAGAATCCGCCCTTTTCACCTGCCAAACACATGCCCACTTCTCCTCTCTGGGGATAATAAAAACTAACCAGCGAACTGACAGAGGGCCTGACCCCCCCATCCACATCAACCACACACACAAAAAAAAAACCGTACCCTCCAGCTACTAATTATAATGCTAACTTGCAAAATTTCCCTGCATTTTAAAACAATGGAAAAATGGTGGTGGGATGATACTTAGAAGAATGGCTTCTTGTCAGTCTCCACTAACAAAAATAGGCAACACCAAGTCAGCTACTCCTCAGCATAGCTATGTCCATCGCAGCATTCTTGGGTTTCAGGAGGCACAAACAAACGTTATCACAATTATGGTGAAACGCTGAAAACCTGCAAAGGATTGTCAACATACTGGTTAATTGAAAAGCTCTGAGGCATACTTCTTGGAACAAGCCAGTTACCTGTTCCCACGCAAAGAGGAGTATATAGAACCATGGTGGATTCCCAGCTCATGAAGCAAATGATTCTTAAAGGAACGGGATTACCATGCGGATCCTGTTTAATTCTCTGAAACAGATCCGCAGTTTTCACCTGCCATACTAATACCCACTTCTCCTCTCTGGGGATAATAAAAACAAACCAGCGAACTGACAAAGGGCCTGACCAACACATCCACACCGACCCCACAGGAAAAAAAAAAAAAAAAAACACCGTAGCCTCCAGCTACTAATTATAATGCTAACTTGCAAAATTTTCCTGCATTTTTAAACAATGGAAAAATGATGGTGAGATGATACTTAGAAGAATGGATACTTGTCAGACTCCACTAACAAAAATAGGCAAAACCAAGTCAGCTACTCCTCAGCATAGTTATGTCCGTCGCAGCCTTCTTGGGTTTCAGGAGGCACAAACAAAGGTTCTCACAATTATGGTGAAACGCTGAACATCTGCAAATAATTTTCAACGTAGTGGTTAATTGAAAAGCTCTGCGGCATACTTCTTGGAACAAGGCAGTTACCTGTTCCCACGCAAAGAGGAGTATATAGAACCATGGTGGATTTCCAGCTGATGAAGTAAAGGATTATTAAAGGAACGGGATGACCATGGGGATCATCCTTAATTCTCTGAAACAGAATCCGCCCTTTTCACCTGCCAAACACATGCCCACTTCTCCTCTCTGGGGATAATAAAAACTAACCAGCGAACTGACAGAGGGCCTGACCCCCCCCCATCCACATCGACCACACACACAAAAATAAACCGTACCCTCCAGCTACTAATTATAATGCTAACTTGCAAAATTTCCTACATTTTAAAACAATGGAAAAATGGTGGTGGGATCATACTTAGAAGAATGCCTTCTTGTCTGTCTCCACTAACAAAAATAGGCAACACCACGTCAGCCTCTCCTCAGCATAGTTATGTCAGTCGCAGCCTTCTTGGGTTTCAGGAGGGACATACGAACGTTATCAAAATTATGGTGAAACGCTGAAAACCTGCAAATAATTTTCAACGTACTGGTTAATTTGAAAACTCTCCAGCATAATTCTTGGAACAAGCTAGGTACCTGTGCCCACGCATAAAGGAGTATATAGAAACATGGTGGAATCCCAGCTGATGAAGCAAAGGATTCTTAAAGGAATAAGATGACCATGCGGATCCTGTTTAATTCTCTGAAACAGAATCCGCACTTTTCACCTGCCAAACACATGCCCACTACTCTTCTCTGAGGATAATAAAAACTAACCAGCGATCTGACAAAGGGCCTGAACACCCATCCTGACCGACCCCCCAAAACAAAAAAGGACCCTCCAGCTACTAATTATAATGCCAATTTGCAAAATTTCCCTGCATTTTTAAACAATGGAGAAATGATGGTGGGATCATACTTAGAAGAATGGCTTCTTGTCAGTCTCCACTAACAAAAATAGGCAACACCAAGTCAGCTACGCCTCAGCATAGTTATGTCCGTAGCAGCCATATTTGGTTTCAGTAGGCACATACACACGTTATGACAATTATGGTCAAACGCTGAACACCTGCAAAGGATTTTCAACATACTGGTTCATTGAAAAGCTCTGAGGCATACTTCTTGGAACAAGCCAGTTACCTGTTCCCACGCAAAGAGGAGTATATAGAGCCATGGTGGATTCCCAGCTCATGAAGCAAAGGATTCTTAAAGGAACGGGATTACCATGCGGATCCTGTTTAATTCTCTGAAACAGATCCGCAGTTTTCACCTGCCATACTAATACCCACTTCTCCTCTCTGGGGATAATAAAAACAAACCAGCGAACTGACAGAGGGCCTGACCAACACATCCACACCGACCCCACAGGAAAAAAAAAAAAAAACACCGTAGCCTCCAGCTACTAATTAAAATGCTAACTTGCAAAATTTCCCTGCATTTTAAAACAATGGAAAAATGGTGGTGGGATGATACTTAGAAGAATGGCTTCTTGTCAGTCTCCACTAACAAAAATAGGCAAAAGCAAGTCAGCTACTCCTCAGCATAGTTATGTCCGTCGCAGCCTTCTTGGGTTTCAGGAGGCACAAACAAAGGTTCTCACAATTGTGGTGAAACGCTGAACATATGCAAATAATTTTCAACGTAGTGGTTAATTGAAAAGCTCTGCGGCATACTTCTTGGAACAAGGCAGTTACCTGTTCCCACGCAAAGAGGAGTATATAGAACCATGGTGGATTTCCAGCTGATGAAGTAAAGGATTATTAAAGGAACGGGATGACCATGGGGATCATCGTTAATTCTCTGAAACAGAAACCGCCCTTTTCACCTGCCAAACACATGCCCACTTCTCCTCTCTGGGGATAATAAAAACTAACCAGCGAACTGACAGAGGGCCTGACCCCCACCATCCACATCGACCACACACAAAAAAAAAAAACCGTACCCTCCAGCTACTAATTATAATGCTAACTTGCAAAATTTCCCTGCATTTTAAAACAATGGAAAAATGGTGGTGGGATGATACTTAGAAGAATGGCTTCTTGTCAGTCTCCACTAACAAAAATAGGCAACACCAAGTCAGCTACGCCTCAGCATAGTTATGTCCGTAGCAGCCATATTTGGTTTCAGTAGGCACATACACACGTTATCACGATTATGGTGAAACGCTGAAAACCTGCAAAGGATTGTCAACATACTGGTTAATTGAAAAGCTCTGAGGCATACTTCTTGGAACTAGCCAGTTTCCTGTGCCCACGCGTAGACAAGTATATAGAACCATGGTGGATTCCCAGCTCATGAAGCAAAGGATTCTTAAAGGAACGGGATTACCATGCGGATCCTGTTTAATTCTCTGAAACAGATCCGCAGTTTTCACCTGCCATACTAATACCCACTTCTCCTCTCTGGGGACAATAAAAAACAACCGGGGAACTGACAGAGGGCCTGACCAACACATCCACACTGACCCCACAGGAAAAAAAAAAAAAAAAAAACACCGTAGCCTCTAGCTACTAATTATAATGCTAACTTACAAAATTTCCCTGCATTTTAAAACAATGGAAAAACGGTGGTGGTATGATACTTAGAAGAATGGCTTCTTGTCAGTCTCCACTAACAAAAATAGGCAACACCAAGTCAGCTACTCCTCAGCATAGCTATGTCCATCGCAGCTTTCTTGGGTTTCAGGAGGCACAAACAAACGTTATCACAATTATGGTGAAATGCTGAACACCTGCAAATAATTTTCAACATAGTGGTTAATTGAAAAGCTCTGCGGCATACTACTTGGAACAAGCCAGTTACCTGTTCCCACGCAAAGAGGAGTATATAGAACCATGGTGGATTTCCAGCTGATGAAGTAAAGGATTATTAAAGGAACGGGATGACCATGGGGATCATCGTTAATTCTCTGAAACAGAATCCGCCCTTTTCACCTGCCAAACACATGCCCACTTCTCCTCTATGGGGATAATAAAAACTAACCAGCGAACTGACAGAGGGCCAGACCGCCCCCCCCATCGACCACACACACAAAAAAAAAACAGACCCTCCAGCTACTAATTATAATGCTAACATGCAAAATTTCCCTGCCTTTTATAACAATGGAAAAATGGTGGTGGGATGATACTAAGAAGAATGGCTTCTTGTCAGTCTCCACTAACAAAAATAGGCAACACCAAGTCAGCTACTCCTCATCATAGTTATGTCCGTCGCAGCATTCTTGGGTTTCAGGAGGCACAAACACACGTTATCACAATTATGGTGAAACGCTGAACACCTGCAAATAATTTTCAACGTAGTGGTTAATTGAAAACCTCTGCGGCATACTTCTTGGAACAAGGCAGTTACCTGTTCCCACGCAAAGAGGAGTATAGAGAACCATGGTGGATTTCCAGCTGATGAAGTAAAGGATTATTAAAGGAACGGGATGACCATGGGGATCATCGTTAATTCTCTGAAACAGAATCCGCCCTTTTCACCTGCCAAACACATGCCCACTTCTCCTCTCTGGGGATAATAAAAACTAACCAGCGAACTGACACAGGGCCTGACCCCTCCCCATCCACATCGACAACACACACAAAAAAAAAACCGTACCCTCCAGCTACTAATTATAATGCTAACTTGCAAAATTTCCCTGCATTTTAAAACAATTGAAAAATGGTGGTGGGATGATACTTAGAAGAATGGCTTCTTGTCAGGCTCCACTAACAAAAATAGGCAACACCAAGTCAGCTACTCCTCAGCATAGTTATGTCCGTCGCAGCCTTCTTGGGTTTCAGGAGGGACATACAAATGTTATCAAAATTATGGTGAAACGCTGAAAACCTGCAAATAATTTTCAACGTACTGGTTAATTTGAAAACTCTCCAGCATAATTCTTGGAACAAGCCAGGTACCTGTGCCCACGCATAGAGGAGTATATAGAAACATGGTGGAATCCCAGCTGATGAAGCAAAGGATTCTTAAAGGAATCAGATGACCATGCGGATCCTGTTTAATTCTCTCAAACAGAATCCGCACTTTTCACCTGCCAAACACATGCCCACTACTATTCTCTGGGGATAATAAAAACAAACCAGCGATCTGACAGAGGGCCTGAACACCCATCCTGACCGACCCCACAAAACAAAAAAGGACCCTCCAGCTACTAATTATAATGCCTATTTGCAAAATTTCCCTGCATTTTTAAACAATGGAGAAATGATGGTGGGATGATACTTAGAAGAATGGCTTCTTGTCAGTCTCCACTGACAAAAATAGGCAACACCAAGTCAGCTACGCCTCAGCATAGTTATGTCCGTAGCAGCCATATTTGGTTTCAGTAGGCACATACACACGTTATCACAATTATGGTGAAACGCTGAAAACCTGCAAAGGATTGTCAACACACTGGTTCATTGAAAAGCTCTGAGGCATACTTCTTGGAACAAGCCAGTTACCTGTTCCCACGCAAAGAGGAGTATATAGAACCATGGTGGATTCCCAGCTCATGAAGCAAAGGATTTTTATGGGAACGGGATTACCATGCGGATCCTGTTTAATTCTCTGAAACAGATCCGCAGTTTTCACCTGCCATACTAATACCCACTTCTCCTCTCTGGGGACAATAAAAAACAACCGGGGAACTGACAGAGGGCCTGACCAACACATCCACACTGACCCCACAGGAAAAAAAAAAAAAAAAAACACCGTAGCCTCTAGCTACTAATTATAATGCTAACTTACAAAATTTCCCTGCATTTTAAAACAATGGAAAAACGGTGGTGGTATGATACTTAGAAGAATGGCTTCTTGTCAGTCTCCACTAACAAAAATAGGCAACACCAAGTCAGCTACTCCTCAGCATAGCTATGTCCATCGCAGCTTTCTTGGGTTTCAGGAGGCACAAACAAACGTTATCACAATTATGGTGAAATGCTGAACACCTGCAAATAATTTTCAACATAGTGGTTAATTGAAAAGCTCTGCGGCATACTACTTGGAACAAGCCAGTTACCTGTTCCCACGCAAAGAGGAGTATATAGAACCATGGTGGATTTCCAGCTGATGAAGTAAAGGATTATTAAAGGAACGGGATGACCATGGGGATCATCGTTAATTCTCTGAAACAGAATCCGCCCTTTTCACCTGCCAAACACATGCCCACTTCTCCTCTATGGGGATAATAAAAACTAACCAGCGAACTGACAGAGGGCCAGACCGCCCCCCCCATCGACCACACACACAAAAAAAAAACAGACCCTCCAGCTACTAATTATAATGCTAACATGCAAAATTTCCCTGCCTTTTATAACAATGGAAAAATGGTGGTGGGATGATACTAAGAAGAATGGCTTCTTGTCAGTCTCCACTAACAAAAATAGGCAACACCAAGTCAGCTACTCCTCATCATAGTTATGTCTGTCGCAGCATTCTTGGGTTTCAGGAGGCACAAACACACGTTATCACAATTATGGTGAAACGCTGAACACCTGCAAATAATTTTCAACGTAGTGGTTAATTGAAAACCTCTGCGGCATACTTCTTGGAACAAGGCAGTTACCTGTTCCCACGCAAAGAGGAGTATAGAGAACCATGGTGGATTTCCAGCTGATGAAGTAAAGGATTATTAAAGGAACGGGATGACCATGGGGATCATCGTTAATTCTCTGAAACAGAATCCGCCCTTTTCACCTGCCAAACACATGCCCACTTCTCCTCTCTGGGGATAATAAAAACTAACCAGCGAACTGACACAGGGCCTGACCCCTCCCCATCCACATCGACAACACACACAAAAAAAAAACCGTACCCTCCAGCTACTAATTATAATGCTAACTTGCAAAATTTCCCTGCATTTTAAAACAATTGAAAAATGGTGGTGGGATGATACTTAGAAGAATGGCTTCTTGTCAGGCTCCACTAACAAAAATAGGCAACACCAAGTCAGCTACTCCTCAGCATAGTTATGTCCGTCGCAGCCTTCTTGGGTTTCAGGAGGGACATACAAATGTTATCAAAATTATGGTGAAACGCTGAAAACCTGCAAATAATTTTCAACGTACTGGTTAATTTGAAAACTCTCCAGCATAATTCTTGGAACAAGCCAGGTACCTGTGCCCACGCATAGAGGAGTATATAGAAACATGGTGGAATCCCAGCTGATGAAGCAAAGGATTCTTAAAGGAATCAGATGACCATGCGGATCCTGTTTAATTCTCTCAAACAGAATCCGCACTTTTCACCTGCCAAACACATGCCCACTACTATTCTCTGGGGATAATAAAAACAAACCAGCGATCTGACAGAGGGCCTGAACACCCATCCTGACCGACCCCACAAAACAAAAAAGGACCCTCCAGCTACTAATTATAATGCCTATTTGCAAAATTTCCCTGCATTTTTAAACAATGGAGAAATGATGGTGGGATGATACTTAGAAGAATGGCTTCTTGTCAGTCTCCACTGACAAAAATAGGCAACACCAAGTCAGCTACGCCTCAGCATAGTTATGTCCGTAGCAGCCATATTTGGTTTCAGTAGGCACATACACACGTTATCACAATTATGGTGAAACGCTGAAAACCTGCAAAGGATTGTCAACACACTGGTTCATTGAAAAGCTCTGAGGCATACTTCTTGGAACAAGCCAGTTACCTGTTCCCACGCAAAGAGGAGTATATAGAACCATGGTGGATTCCCAGCTCATGAAGCAAAGGATTTTTATGGGAACGGGATTACCATGCGGATCCTGTTTAATTCTCTGAAACAGATCCGCAGTTTTCACCTGCCATACTAATACCAACTTCTCCTCTCTGGGGATAACAAAAACCAACCGGGGAACTGACAGAGGGCCTGACCAACACATCCACACCGACCCCACAGGAAAAAAAAAAAAAAAACATCGTAGCCTCCTGCTAATAATTATAATGCTAACTTGCAAAATTTTCCTGCATTTTTAAACAATAGAAAAATGATGGTTAGATGATACTTACAAGAATGCATTCTTGTCAGTCTCCACTAACAAAAATAGGCAAAACCAAGTCAGCTACGCCTCAGCATAGTTATGTCCGTCGCAGCCTTCTTGGGTTTCAGGAGGCACAAACAAACGTTATCACAATTATGGTGAAACGCTGAACACCTGCAAATAATTTTCAACGTACTGGTTAATTGAAAAGCTCTGTGGCATACTTCTTGGAACAAGGCAGTTACCTGCTCCCACGCAAAGAAGAGTATAGAGAACCATGGTGGATTTCCAGCTGATGAAGTAAAGGATTATTAAAGGAACGGGATGACCATGGGGATCATCGTTAATTCTCTGAAACAGAATCCGCCCTTTTCACCTGCCAAACACATGCCCACTTCTCCTCTCTGGGGATAATAAAAACTAACCAGCGAACTGACAGAGGGCCTGACCCCCACCATCCACATCGACCACACAAAAAAAAAAACCGTACCCTCCAGCTACTAATTATAATGCTAACTTGCAAAATTTCCCTGCATTTTAAAACAATGGAAAAATGGTGGTGGGATGATACTTAGAAGAATGGCTTCTTGTCCGTCTCCACTAACAAAAATAGGCAACACCAAGTCAGCTACTCCTCAGCATAGTTATGTCCGTTGCAGCTTTCTTGGGTTTCAGGAGGCACAAACAAAGGTTCTCACAATTATGGTGAAACGCTGAACACCTGCAAATAATTTTCAACGTAGTGGTTAATTGAAAAGCTCTGCGGCATACTTCTTGGAACAAGCCAGTTACCTGATCCCACGCAAAGAGGAGTATAGAGAACCATGGTGGATTTCCAGCTTATGAAGTAAAGGATTATTAAAGGAACGGGATGACCATGGGGATCATCGTTAATTCTCTGAAACACAATCCGCCCTTTTCACCTGCCAAACACATGCCCACTTCTCCTCTCTGCAGATAATAAAAACTAACCAGCGAACTGACAGAGGGCCTGACCCCCCCCATCCACATCGACCACACACACAAAAAAAACCGTACCCTCCAGCTACTAATTATAATGCTAACTTGCAAACTTTCCCTGCATTTTAAAACAATGGAAAAATGGTGGTGGGATGATACTTAGAAGAATGGCTTCTTGTCAGTCTCCACTAACAAAAATAGGCAACACCAAGTCAGCTACTCCTCAGCATAGTTATGTCCGTCGCTGCCTTCTTGGGTTTCAGGAGGCACAAACACACGTTATCACAATTATGGTGAAACGCTGAACACCTGCAAATAATTTTCAACGTACTGGTTAATTGAAAAGCTCTGCGGCATACTTCTTGGAACAAGCCAGTTACCTGTTCCCAGGTAAACAGGAGTATATAGAACCATGGTGGATTTCCAGCTGATGAAGTAAAGGATTATTAAAGGAACGGGATGACCATGGGGATCATCGTTAATTCTCTGAAGCAGAATCCGCCCTTTTCACCTGCCAAACACATGCCCACTTCTCCTCTCTGGGGATAATAAAAACTAACCAGCGAACTGACAGAGGGCCTGACCCCCACCATCCACATCGACTACACAAAAAAAAAAACCGTACCCTCCAGCTACTAATTATAATGCTAACTTGCAAAATTTCCCTGCATTTTAAAACAATGGAAAAATGGTGGTGGGATCATACTTAGAAGAATGGCTTCTTGTCCGTCTCCACTAACAAAAATAGGCAACACCAAGGCAGCTACTCCTCAGCATAGTTATCTCCGTCGCAACCTTCTTGGGTTTCAGGAGGGACATACAAACGTTATCAAAATTATGGTGAAACGCTGAAGACCTGCAAATAATTTTCAACGTAGTAGTTAATTGAAAAGCTCTGCGATATACTTCTTGGAACAAGCCAGTTAACTGTTCCCACGCAAAGAGGAGTATATAGAACCATGGTGGAATCCCAGCTGATGAAGCAAAGGATTCTTAAAGGAATGAGATGACCATGCGGATCCTGTTTAATTCTCTGAAACAGAATCCGTACTTTTCACCTGCCAAACACATGCCCACTACTCTTCTCTGGGGATAATAAAAACAAACCAGCGATCTGACAGAGGGCCTGAACACCCATCCTGACCGACCCCACAAAACAAAAAACTACCCTCCAGCTACTAATTATAATGCCAATTTGCAAAATTTCCCTGCATTTTTTAAACAATGGAGAAATGATGGTGGGATGATACTTAGAAGAATGGCTTCTTGCAGTCTCCACTGACAAAAATAGGCAACACCAAGTCAGCTACGCCTCAGCATAGTTATGTCCGTAGCAGCCATATTTGCTTTCAGTAGGCACATACACACGTTATCACAATTATGGTGAAACGCTGAAAACCTGCAAAGGATTGTCAACATACTGGTTCATTGAAAAGCTCTGAGGCATACTTCTTGGAACAAGCCAGTTACCTGTTCCCACGCAAAGAGGAGTATATAGAACCATGGTGGATTCCCAGCTCATGAAGCATAGGATTCTTAAAGGAACGGGATTACCATGCGGATCCTGTTTAATTCTCTGAAACAGATCCGCAGTTTTCACCTGCCATACTAATACCCACTTGTCCTCTCTGGGGATAATAAAAACAAACCAGCGAACGGACAGAGGGCCTGACCAACACATCCACACCGACACCACAGGAAAAAAAAAAAAAAAAGAAACACCGTAGCTTCCAGCTACTAATTATAATGCTAACTTGCAAAATTTTCCTCCTTTTTTAAACAATGGAAAAATGATGGTGAGATGATAATTACAAGAATGGATTCTTGTCAGACTCCACTAACAAAAATAGGCAAAACCAAGTCAGCTACGCCTCAGCATAGTTATGTCCGTCGCAGCCTTCTTGGGTTTCAGGAGGCACAAACACACGTTATCACAATTATGGTGAAACGCTGAACCCCTGCAAATAATTTTCAACGTAGTGGTTAATTGAAAAGCTCTGCGGCATACTTCTTGGAACAAGGCAGTTACCTGTTCCCACGCAAAGAGGAGTATATAGAACCATGGTGGATTTCCAGCTGATGAAGTAAAGGATTATTAAAGGAACGGGATGACCATGGGGATCATCGTTAATTCTCTGAAACAGAATCCGCCCTTTTCACCTGCCAAACATATGCCCACTTCTCCTCTCTGGGGATAATAAAAACTAAACAGCGAACTGTCAGAGGGCCTGACCCCCACCATCGACATCGAACACACACACAAAAAAAAACCGTACCCTCCAGCTACTAATTATAATGCTAACTTGCAAAATTTCCCTGCATTTTAAAACAATGGAAAAATGGTGGTGGGATGATACTTAGAAGAATGGCTTCTTGTCAGTCTCCACTAAGAAAAATAGGCAACACCAAGTCAGCTACTCCTCAGCATAGTTATGTACGTCGCAGCCTTCTAGGGTTTCAGGAGGCACAAACAAAGGTTCTCAAAATTATGGTAAATCGCTGAACACCTGCAAATAATTTTCAACGTAGTGGTTAATTGAAAAGCTCTGCGGCATACTTCTTGGAACAAGCCAGTTACCTGTTGCACGCAAAGAGGAGTATAGAGAACCGTGGTGGATTTCCAGCTGATGAAGTAAAGGTTATTAAAGGAACGGGATGACCATGGGGATCATCGTTAATTCTCTGAAACAGTCCGCCCTTTTCACCTGCCAAACACATGCCCACTTCTCCTCTCTGGGGATAATAAAAACTAACCAGCGAACTGACAGAGGACCTGACCCCCCCATCCACATCGACAACACGCACAAAAAAAAAACCGTACCCTCCAGCTACTAATTATAATGCTAACTTGCAAAATTTCCCTGCATTTTAAAACAATGGAAAAATGGTGGTGGGATGATACTTAGAAGAATGGCTTCTTGCCAGTCTCCACTAACAAAAATAGGCAACACCAAGTCAGCTACTCCTCAGCATAGCTATGTCCATCGCAGCCTTCTTGGGTTTCAGGAGGCACAAACAAACGTTATCACAATTATGGTGAAACGCTGAATACCTGAAAATAATTTTAAACCTACTGGTTAATTTAAAAATCTCTGCGGCATACTTCTTGGAACAAGCCAGTTACCTGTTACCACGCAGACAGGAGTATATAGAACCATGGTGGATTTCCAGCTGATGAAGTAAAGGATTATTAAAGGAACGGGATGACCATGGGTTCTTCGTTAATTCTCTGAAACAGAATCCGCCCTTTTCACCTGCCAAACACATGCCCACTTCTCCTCTCTGGGGATAATAAAAACTAACCAGCGAACTGACAGAGGGCTTGACCCCCACCATCCACATCGACCACACACAAAAAAAAAAACCGTACCCTCCAGCTACTAATTATAATGCTAACTTGCAAAATTTCCCTGCATTTTAAAACAATGGAAAAATGGTGGTGGGATCATACTTAGAAGAATGGCTTCTTGTCTGTCTCCACTAACAAAAATAGGCAACACCAAGTCAGCTACTCCTCAGCATAGCTATGTCCGTCGCAGCCTTCTTGGGTTTCAGGAGGGACATACAAACGTTATCAAAATTATGGTGAAACGCTGAACACCTGCAAATAATTTTGAACGTACTGGTTAATTTGAAAACTCTCCAGCATACTTCTTGGAAGAAGCCAGGTACCTGTGCCCACGCATAGAGGAGTATATAGAAACATGGTGGAATCCCAGCTGATGAAGCAAAGGATTCTTAAAGGAATCAGATGACCATGCGGATCCTGTTTAATTCTCTGAAACAGAATCCGCACTTTTCACCTGCCAAACACATGCCCACTACTCTTCTCTGGGGATAATAAAAACAAACCAGCGATCTCACAGAGGGCCTGAACACCCATCCTGACCGACCCCACAAAACAAAACGTACCCTCCAGCTACTAATTATAATGCCAATTAGCAAAATTTCCCTGCATTTTTAAACAATGGAGAAATGATGGTGGGATGATACTTAGAAGAATGGCTTCTTGTCAGTCTCCACTGACAAAAATAGGCAACACCAAGTCAGCTACGCCTCAGCATAGTTATGTCCGTAGCAGCCATATTTGGTTTCAGTAGGCACATACACACGTTATCACAATTATGGTGAAACGCTGAAAACCTGCAAAGGATTGTCAACATACTGGTTAATTGAAAAGCTCTGAGGCATACTTCTTGGAACTAGCCAGTTTCCTGTGCCCACGCATAGACAAGTATATAGAACCATGGTGGATTCCCAGCTCATGAAGCAAAGGATTCTTAAAGGAACGGGATTACCATGTGGATCCTGTTTAATTCTCTGAAACAGATCCGCAGTTTTCACCTGCCATACTAATACCCACTTCTCCTCTCTGGGGATAATAAAAACCAACCAGGGAAATGACAGAGGGCCTGACCAAACCATCCACACCGACCCCACAGGAAAAAAAAAAAAAAAAAACAACGTAGCCTTCAGCTACTAATTATAATGCTAACTTGCAAAATTTTCCTGCATTTTTAAACAATGGAAAAATGATGGTGAGATGATACTTACAAGAATGGATTCTTGTCAGTCTCCACTAACAAAAATAGGCAAAACCAAGTCAGCTACTCCTCAGCATAGTTATGTCCGTCACAGCCTTCTTGGGTTTCAGGAGGCACAAACAAACGTTATCACAATTATGGTGAAACGTTGAACACCTGCAAACAATTTTCAACGTACTGGTTAATGGAAAAGCTCTGTGGCATACTTCTTGGAACAAGCCAGTAACCTGTTCCCACGCAAAGAGGAGTATATAGAACCATGGTGGATTTCCAGCTGATGAAGTAAAGGATTATTAAAGGAACGGGATGACCATGGGGATCATCGTTAATTCTCTGAAACAGAATCCGCCCTTTTCACCTGCCAAACACATGCCCACTACTCTTCTCTGGGGATAATAAAAACAAACCAGCGATCTGACAGAGGGCCTGAACACCCATCCTGACCGACCCCACAAAACAAAAAAGTACCCTCCAGCTACTAATTATAATGCCAATTTGCAAAATTTCCCTGCATTTTTAAACAATGGAGAAATCATGGTGGGATGATACTTAGAAGAATGGCTTCTTGTCAGTCTCCACTGACAAAAATAGGCAACATCAAGTCAGCTACGCCTCAGCATAGTTATGTCCGTAGCAGCCATATTTGGTTTCAGTAGGCACATACACACGTTATCACAATTATGGTGAAACGCTGAAAACCTGCAAAGGATTGTCAACATACTGGTTCATTGAAAAGCTCTGAGGCATGCTTCTTGGAACTAGCCAGTTTCCTGTGCCCACGCGTGGACAAGTATATAGAACCATGGTGGATTCCCAGCTCATGAAGCAAAGGATTCTTAAAAAACGGGATTACCATGCGGATCCTGTTTAATTCTCTGAAACAGATCCGCAGTTTTCACCTGCCATACTAATACCCACTTCTCCTCTCTGGGGATAATGAAAACCAACCGTGGAACTGACAGAGGGCCTGACCAACACATCCACACCGACCCCACAAGAAAAAACAAAAAAAAAAAAATCAACGTAGCCTCCTGCTACTAATTATAATTCTAACTTGCAAAATTTCCCTGCATTTTAAAACAATGGAAAAATGGTGGTGGGATGATACTTAGAAGAATGGCTTCTTGTCAGTCTCCACTAACAAAAATAGGCAACACCAAGTCAGCTACTCCTCAGCATAGTTATGTCCGTCGCAGCCTTCTAGGGTTTCAGGAGGCACAAACAAAGGTTCTCACAATTATGGTAAAACGCTGAACACCTGCAAACAATTTTCAACGTATTGGTTAATTGAAAAGCTCTGCGGCATACTTCTTGGAACAAGGCAGTTACCTGTTCCCACGCAAAGAGGAGTATAGAGAACCATGGTGGATTTCCAGCTGATGAAGTAAAGGATTATTAAAGGAACGGGACGACCATGGGGATCATCGTTAATTCTCTGAAACACAATCCGCCCTTTTCACCTGCCAAACACATGCCCACTTCTCCTCTCTGGGGATAATAAAAACAAACCAGCGAACTGACAGAGGGCCTGACCAACACATCCACACCGACCCCACAGGAAAAAAAAAAAAAACAAAAAACACCGTAGCCTCCAGCTACTAATTATAATGCTAACTTGCAAAACTTTCCTGCATTTTTAAACAATGGAAAAATGATGGTGAGATGATACTTAGAAGAATGGATTCTTGTCAGTCTCCAGTAACAAAAATAGGCAAAACCAAGTCAGCTACGCCTCAGCATAGTTATGTCCGTCGCAGCCTTCTTGGGTTTCAGGAGGCACAAACAAACGTTATCACAATTATGGTAAAATGCTGAACACCTGCAAATAATTTTCAACCTACTGGTTAATTGAAAAGCTGTGAGGCATACTTCTTGGAACAAGCCAGTTACCTGTTCCCACGCAAAGAGGAGTATATAGAACCATGCTGGATTTCCAGCTGATGAAGTAAAGGATTATTAAAGGAACAGGATGACCACGGGGATCATCATTAATTCTCTGAAACAGATTCCGCCCTTTTCACCTGCCAAACACATGCCCACTTCTCCTCTCTGGGGATAATAAAAACTAACCAGCGAACTGACAGAGGGCCTGATCCCCACCATCCACATCGACCGCACAAAAAAAAAACCGTACCCACCAGCTACTAATTATAATGCTAACTTGCAAAATTTCCCTGCATTTTAAAACAATGGAAAAATGGTGGTGGGATGATACTTAGAAGAATGGCTTCTTGTCAGTCTCCACTAACAAAAATAGGCAACACCAAGTCAGCTACTCCTCAGCATAGTTATGTCCGTCGCAGCCTTCTTGGGTTTCAGGAGGCACAAACACACGTTATCACAATTATGGTGAAACGCTGAACACCTGCAAATAATTTTCAACGTAGTGGTTAATTGAAAAGCTCTGCGGCATACTTCTTGGAACAAGCCAGTTACCTGTTCCCACGCAAAGAGGAGTATATAGAACCATGGTGGATTTCCAGCTGATGAAGTAAAGGATTATTAAAGGAACGGGATGACCATGGGGATCATCGTCAATTCTCTGAAACAGGATCCGCCCTTTTCACCTGCCAAACACATGCCCACTTCTCCTCTCTGGGGATAATAAAAACTAACCAGCGAACTGACAGAGGGCCTAACTACCCCCCATCCACATCGACCACACACACAAAAAAAAACCGTACCCTCCAGCTACTAATTATAATGCTAACTTGCAAAATTTCCCTGCATTTTAAAACAATGGAAAAATGGTGGTGGGATGATACTTAGAAGAATGGCTTCTTGTCCGTCTCCACTAACAAAAATAGGCAACACCAAGTCAGCTACCCCTCAGCATAGTTATGTCCGTCGCTGCCTTCTTGGGTTTCAGGAGTGACATACAAACTTTATGAAAATTATGGTGAAACGCTGAAAACCTGCAAATAATTTTCAACGTAGTGGTTAATTGAAAAGCTCTGCGACATACTTCTTGGAACAAGCCAGTTACCTGTTCCCACGCAAAGAGGGGTATACAGAACCATGGTGGAATCCCAGCTGATGAAGCAAAGGATTCTTAAAGGAATGAGATGACCATGCGAATCCTGTTTAATTCTCTCAAACAGAATCCGCACTTTTCACCTGCCAAACACATGCCCACTACTCTTCTCTGGGGATAATAAAAACAAACCAGCGATCTGACAGATGGCCTGAACACCCATCCTGACCGACCCCACAAAACAAAAAAGGACCCTCCAGCTACTAATTATAATGCCAATTTGCAAAATTTCCCTGCATTTTTAAACAATGGAGAAATCATGGTGGGATGATACTTAGAAGAATGGCTTCTTGTCAGTCTCCACTGACAAAAATAGGCAACACCAAGTCAGCTACGCCTCAGCATAGTTATGTCCGTAGCAGCCATATTTGGTTTCAGTAGGCACATACACACGTTATCACAATTATGGTGAAACGCTGAAAACCTGCAAAGGATTGTCAACATACTGGTTAATTGAAAAGCTCTGAGGCATACTTCTTGGAACTAGCCAGTTTCCTGTGCCCACGCATAGACAAGTATATAGAACCATGGTGGATTCCCAGCTCATGAAGCAAAGGATTCTTAAAGGAACGGGATTACCATGCGGATCCTGTTTAATTCTCTGAAACAGATCCGCAGTTTTCACCTGCCATACTAATACCCACTTCTCCTCTCTGGGGATAATAAAAACCAACCGGGGAACTGACAGAGGGCCTGACCAACACATCCACACCGACCCCACAGGATAAAAAAAAAAAAAAAACACCGTAGCCTCCAGCTACAAATTATAATGCTAACTTGCAAAATTTCCCTGCATTTTAAAACAATGGAAAAATGGTGGTGGGATGATACTTAGAAGAATGGCTTCTTGTCAGTCTCCACTGACAAAAATAGGCAACACCAAGTCAGCTACGCCTCAGCATAGTTATGTCCGTACCAGCCATATTTGGTTTCAGTAGGCACATACACACGTTATCACAATTATGGTGAAACGCTGAAAACCTGCAAAGGAGTGTCAACATACTGGTTAATTGAAAAGCTCTGAGGCATACTTCTTGGAAGAAGCCAGTTACCTGTTCCCACGCAAAGAGGAGTATATAGAACCATGGTGGATTCCCAGCTCATGAAGCAAAGGATTCTTAAAGGAACGGGATTACCATGCGGATCCTCTTTAATTCTCTGAAACAGATCCGCAGTTTTCACCTGCCATAGTAATACCCACTTCTCCTCTCTGGGGATAATAAAAACTAACCAGCGAACTGACAGAGGGCCTGACCAACACATCCACACCGACCCCACAGGAAAAAAAAAACAAAACACCGTAGCCTCCAGGTACCGATTATAATGCTAACTTGCAAAATTTTCCTGCATTTTTAAACAATGGAAAAATGATGGTGAGATGATACTTAGAAGAATGGATTATTGTGAGTCTCCACTAACAAAAATAGGCAAAACCAAGTCAGCTACGCCTCAGCATAGTTATTTCCGTCGCAGCCTTCTTGGGTTTCAGGAGGCACAAAGAAACTTTATCACAATTATGGTGAAACGCTGAACACCTGCAAATAATTTTCAACGTAGTGGTTAATTGAAAAGCTCCGCGGCATACTTCTTGGAAGAAGCCAGTTACTTGTTCCCACGCAAAGAGGAGTATATAGAACCATGGTGGATTTCCAGCTGATGAAGTAAAGGATTATTAAAGGAAAGGGATGACCATGGGGATCATCGTTAATTCTCTGAAACAGAATCCGCCCTTTTCACCTGCCAAACACATGCCCACTTCTCCTCTCTGGGGATAATAAAAACTAACCAGCGAACTGACAGAGGGCCTGACCCCCACCATCCACATCGACCACACACACAAAAAAAAAACCGTACCCTCCAGCTACTAATTATAATGCTAACTTGCAAAATTTCCCTGCATTTTAAAACAATGGAAAAATGGTGGTGGGATGATACTTAGAAGAATGGCTTCTTGTCAGTCTCCACTAACAAAAATAGGCAACACCAAGTCAGCTACTCCTCAGCATAGCTATGTCCATCGCAGCCTTCTTCGGTTTCTGGAGGCACAAACAAAGGTTCTCACAATTATGGTAAAACGCTGAACACCTGCAAATAATTTTCAACGTAGTGGTTAATTGAAAAGCTCTGCGACATACTTCTTGGAACAAGGCAGTTACCTATTCCCACGCAAAGAGGAGTATATAGAACCATGGTGGATTTCCAGCTGATGAAGTAAAGGATTATTAAAGGAACCGGATGACCATGGGGATCATCGTTAATTCTCTGAAACAGAATCCGCCCTTTTCACCTGCCAAACACATGCCCACTTCTCCTCTCTTGGGATAATAAAAACTAACCAGCGAACTGACAGAGGGCCTGACCCCCCCCCATCCACATCGACCACACACACAAAAAAAAACCGTACCCTAAAGCTACTAATTATAATGCTAACTTGCAAAATTTCCCTGCATTTTAAAACAATGGAAAAATGGTGGTGGGATCATACTTAGAAGAATGGCTTCTTGTCTGTCTCCACTAACAAAAATAGGCAACACCAAGTCAGCTACTCCTCAGCATAGTTATGTCCATCGCAGCCTTCTTGGGTTTCAGGAGGGACATACAAACGTTATCAAAATTATGGTGAAACGCTGAAAAGCTGCAAATAATTTTCAACGTACTGGTTAATTTGAAAACTCTCCACATACTTCTTGGAACAAGCCAGGTACCTGTGCCCACGCATAGAGGAGTATATAGAAACATGGTGGAATCCCAGCTGATGAAGCAAAGGATTCTTAAAGGAATGAGATGACCATGCGGATCCTGTTTAATTCTCTGAAACAGAATCCGCACTTTTCACCTGCCAAACACATGCCCACTACTCTTCTCTGGGGATAATAAAAACAAACCAGCGATCTCACAGAGCGCCTGAACACCCATCCTGACCGACCCCACAAAACAAAAAAGTACCCTCCAGCTACTAATTATAATGCCAATTTGCAAAATTTCCCTGCATTTTTAAAAAATGGAGAAATGATGGTGGGATGATACTTAGAAGAATGGGTTCTTGTCAGTCTCCACTGAGAAAAATAGGCAACACCAAGTCAGCTACGCCTCAGCATAGTTATGTCCGTAGCAGCCATATTTGGTTTCAGGAGGCTCATACACACGTTATCACAATTATGGTGAAACGCTGAAAACCTGCAAAGGATTGTCAACATACTGGTTAATTGAAAAGCTCTGAGGCATACTTCTTGGAACTAGCCAGTTTCTGTGCCCACGCATAGACAAGTATATAGAACCATGGTGGATTCCCAGCTCATGAAGCAAAGGATTCTTAAAGGAACGGGATTACCATGCGGATCCTGTTTAATTCTCTGAAACAGATCCGCAGTTTTCACCTGCCATACTAATACCCACTTCTCCTCTCTGGGGATAATAAAAACCAACCGGGGAACTGACAGAGGGCCTGACCAACACATCCACACCGACTCCACAGGAAAAAAAAAAAAAAAACACCGTAGCCTCCAGCTACTAATTATAATGCTAACTTGCAAAATTTTCCTGCATTTTTAAACAATGGAAAAATGATGGTGAGATGATACTTAAAACAATGGATTCTTGTCAGTCTCCACTAACAAAAATAGGCAATACCAAGTCATCTACGCCTAAGCATAGTTATGTCCGTCGCAGCCTTCTTGGGTTTCAGGAGGCACAAACACACGTTATCACAATTATGGTGAAACGCTGAACACCTGCAAATAATTTTCAACGTAGTGGTTAATTGAAAAGCTCTGCGGCATACTTCTTGGAACAAGGCAGTTACCTGTTCCCACGCAAAGAGGAGTATTGAGAACCATGGTGGATTTCCAGCTGATGAAGTAAAGGATTACTAAAGGAAAGGGATGACCATGGGGATCATCGTTAATTCTCTGAAACAGAATCCGCCCTTTTCACCTGCCAAACACATGCCCACTTCTCCTCTCTGGGGATAATAAAAACTAAACAGCGAACTGACAGAGGGCCTGACCCCCCCCCCCATCCACATCGACCACACACAAAAAAAAAAAACCGTAGCCTCCAGCTACTAATTATAATGCTAACTTGCAAAATTTCCCTGCATTTAAAAACAATGGAAAAATGGTGGTGGGATGATACTTAGAAGAATGGCTTCTTGTCAGTCTCCACTAACAAAAATAGGCAAAACCAAGTCAGCTACTCCTCAGCATAGTTATGACCGTCGCAGCCTTCTTGGGTTTCAGGAGGCAAAAACAAACGTCATCACAATTATGGTGAAACGCTGAACACCTGCAAATAATTTTCAACGTAGTGGTTAATTGAAAAACTCTGTGGCATACTTCTTGGAACAAGCCAGTTACCTGTTCCCACGCAAAGAAGAGTATATAGAACCATGGTGGATTTCCAGCTGATGAAGTAAAGGATTATTAAAGGAACGGGATGACCATGGGGATCATCGTTAATTCTCTGAAACAGAATCCGCCCTTTTCACCTGCCAAACAGATGCCCACTTCTCCTCTCTGGGGATAATAAAAACTAACCAGCGAACTGACAGAGGGCCTGACCACCCCCCCATCTACATCGACCCCACACAAAAAAAAAAAAACCGTACCCTCCAGCTACTAATTATAATGCTAACTTGGAAAATTTCCCTGCATTTTAAAACAATGGAAAAATGGTGGTGGGATGATACTTAGAAGAATGGCTTCTTGTCAGTCTCCAGAAACAAAAATAGGCAACACCAAGTCAGCTACTCCTCAGCATAGTTATGTCCGTCGCAGCCTTCTTGGGTTTCAGGAGGCACAAACAAAGGTTCTCACAATTATGGTGAAACGCTGAACACCTGAAAATAACTTTCAACGTACTGGTTAATTGAAAAGCTCTGCGGCATACTTCTTGGAACAAGGCACTTATCTGTTCCCACGCTAAGAGGAGTATATAGAACCATGGTGGATTTCCAGCTGATGAAGTAAAGGATTATTAAAGGAACGGGATGACCATGGGGATCATCGTTAATTCTCTGAAACAGAATCCGCCCTTTTCACCTGCCAAACACATGCCCACTTCTCCTCTCTGGGGATAATAAAAACTAACCAGCGAACTGACAGAGGGCCTGACCCCCACCATCCACATCGACCACACACAAAAAAAAACCGTACCCTCCAGCTACTAATTATAATGCTAACTTGCAAAATTTCCCTGCATTTTAAAACAATGGAAAAATGGTGGTGGGATGATACTTAGAAGAATGGCTTCTTGTCAGTCTCCACTAACAAAAATAGGCAACACTAAGTCAGCTACTCCTCAGAATAGCTATGTCCATCGCAGACTTCCTGGGTATCAGGAGGCACAAACAAACGTTATCACAATTATGGTGAAACGCTGAACACCTGCAAATAAGTTTCAACGTAGTGGTTAATTGAAAAGCTCTGCGGCATACTTTTTGGAACAAGCCAGTTACCTGTTCCCTCGCAAAGAGGAGTATATAGAACCATGGTGGATTTCCAGCTGATGAAGTAAAGGATTATTAAAGGAATGGGATGACCATGGGGATCATCGTTAATTCTCTGAAACAGAATCCGCCCTTTTCACCTGCCAAACACATGCCCACTTCTCCTCTCTGGGGATAATAAAAACTAACCAACGAACTGACAGAGGGCCTGACCCCCCGCATCCACATCGACCACACACACACAAAAAAACCGTACCCTCCAGCTACTAATTATAATGCTAACTTGCAAAATTTCCCTGCATTTTAAAACAATGGAAAAATGGTGGTGGGATCATACTTAGAAGAATGGCTTCTTGTCTGTCTCCACTAACAAAAATAGGAAACACCAAGTCAGCTACTCCTCAGCATAGTTATGTCCGTCGCAGCCTTCTTGGGTTTCAGGAGGGACATACAAACGTTATCACAATTATGGTGAAACGCTGAACACCTGCAAATAATTTTGAACGTACTGGTTAATTTGAAAACTCTCCAGCATACTTCTTGGAAGAAGCCATGTACCTGTGCCCACGCATAGAGGAGTATATAGAAACATGGTGGAATCCCAGCTGATGAAGCAAAGGATATTTAAAGGAATGAGATGACCATGCGGATCCTGTTTAATTCTCTGAAACAGAATCCGCACTTTTCACCTGCCAAACACATGCCCACTACTCTTCTCTGGGGATAATAAAAACAAACCAGCGATCTGACAGAGGGGCTGAACACCCATCCTGACCGACCCCACAAAACAAAAAAGTACCCTCCAGCTACTAATTATAACGCCAATTTGCAAAATTTCCCTGCATTTTTAAACAATGGAGAAATGATGGTGGGATGATACTTAGAAGAATGGCTTCT
This sequence comes from Eulemur rufifrons, assembly GCF_041146395.1. NCBI lineage: Eukaryota > Metazoa > Chordata > Mammalia > Primates > Lemuridae > Eulemur > Eulemur rufifrons. The sequence continues at coordinate 3,836,131 of NW_027182813.1, read as the reverse complement.
TGTCAGTCTCCACTGACAAAAATAGGCAACACCAAGTCAGCTACGCCTCAGCATAGTTATGTCCGTAGCAGCCATATTTGGTTTCAGTAGGCACATACACACGTTATCACAATTATGGTGAAACGCTGAAAACCTGCAAAGGATTGTCAACATACTGGTTAATTGAAAAGCTCTGACGCATACTTCTTGGAACTAGCCAGTTTCCTGTGCCCACGCATAGACAAGTATATAGAACCATGGTGGATTCCCAGCTCATGAAGCAAAGGATTCTTAAAGGAACGGGATTACCATGCGGATCCTGTTTAATTCTCTGAAACAGATCCGCAGTTTTCACCTGCCATACTAATACCCACTTCTCCTCTCTGGGGATAATAAAAACCAACCGGGGAACTGACAGAGGGCCTGACCAACACATCCACACCGACCCCACAGGAAAAAAAAAAAAAACAAACACCGTAGCCTCCAGCTACTAATTATAATGCTAACTTGCAAAATTTTCCTGCACTTTTAAACAATGGAAAAATGATGGTGAGATGATACTTACAAGAATTGATCCTTGTCAGTCTCCACTAACAAAAATAGGCAAAACCAAGTCAGCTACGCCTCAGCATAGTTATGTCCGTCGCAGCCTTCTTGGGTTTCAGGAGGCACAAACAAAGGTTCTCACAATTATGGTGAAACGCTGAACACCTGAAAATAACTTTCAACGTACTGGTTAATTGAAAAGCTCTGCGGCATACTTCTTGGAACAAGGCACTTATCTGTTCCCACGCTAAGACGAGTATATAGAACCATGGTGGATTTCCAGCTGATGAAGTAAAGGATTATTAAAGGAACGGGATGACCATGGGGATCATCGTTAATTCTCTGAAACAGAATCCGCCCTTTTCACCTGCCAAACACATGCCCACTTCTCCTCTCTGGGGATAATAAAAACTAACCAGCGAACTGACAGAGGGCCTGACCCCCCCCATCCACCTCGACCACACACACACAAAAAAAAAACCGTACCCTCCAGCTACTAATTATAATGCTAACTTGCAAAATTTCCCTGCATTTTAAAACAATGGAAAAATGGTGGTGGGATCATACTTAGAAGAATGGCTTCTTGTCAGTCTCCACTAACAAAAATAGGCAACACCAAGTCAGCTACTCCTCAGCATAGTTATGTCCGTCGCAGCCTTCTTGGGTTTCAGGAGTGACATACAAACGTTATCAAAATTATGGTGAAACGCTGAACACCTGCAAATAATTTTCAACGTACTGGTTAATTTGAAAACTCTCCAGCATAATTCTTGGAACAAGCTAGGTACCTGTGCCCACGCATAGAGGAGTATATAGAAACATGGTGGAATCCCAGCTGATGAAGCAAAGGATTCTTAAAGGAATGAGATGACCATGCGGATCCTGTTTAATTCTCTGAAACAGAATCCGCACTTTTCACCTGCCAAACACATGCCCACTACTCTTCTCTGGGGATAATAAAAACAAACCAGCGATCTGACAGAGGGGCTGAACACCCATCCTGACCGACCCCACAAAACAAAAAAGTACCCTCCAGCTACTAATTATAACGCCAATTTGCAAAATTTCCCTGCATTTTTAAACAATGGAGAAATGATGGTGGGATGATACTTAGAAGAATGGCTTCTTGTCAGTCTCCACTGACAAAAATAGGCAACACCAAGTCAGCTACGCCTCAGCATAGTTATGTCCGTAGCAGCCATATTTGGTTTCAGTATGCACATACACACGTTATCACAATTATGGTGAAACGCTGAAAACCTGCAAAGGATTGTCAACATACTGGTTAATTGAAAAGCTCTGACGCATACTTCTTGGAACTAGCCAGTTTCCTGTGCCCACGCATAGACAAGTATATAGAACCATGGTGGATTCCCAGCTCATGAAGCAAAGGATTCTTAAAGGAACGGGATTACCATGCGGATCCTGTTTAATTCTCTGAAACAGATCCGCAGTTTTCACCTGCCATACTAATACCCACTTCTCCTCTCTGGGGATAATAAAAACCAACCGGGGAACTGACAGAGGTCCTGACCAACACATCCACACCGACCCCACAGGAAAAAAAAAAAAAAACAAACACCGTAGCCTCCAGCTACTAATTATAATGCTAACTTGCAAAATTTTCCTTCATTTTTAAACAATGGAAAAATGATGGTGAGATGATACTTACAAGACTGGATCCTTGTCAGTCTCCACTAACAAAAATAGGCAAAACCAAGTCAGCTACGCCTCAGCATAGTTATGTCCGTCGCAGCCTTCTTGGGTTTCAGGAGGCACAAACAAAGGTTCTCACAATTATGGTGAAACGCTGAACACCTGCAAATAATTTTCAAGTAGTGGTTAATTGAAAAGCTCTGCGGCATACTTCTTGGAACAAGGCAGTTACCTGTTCCCACGCAAAGAGGACTATAGAGAACGATGGTGGATTCCAGCTGATGAAGTAAAGGATTATTAAAGGAAAGGGATGACCATGGGGATCATAGTTAATTCTCTGAAACAGAATCCGCCCTTTTCACCTTCCAAACACATGCCCAGTTCTCCTCTCTGGGGATAATAAAAACTAACCAGCGAACTGACAGAGGGCCTGACCCCCCCCCATCCACATCCACCACACACACAAAAAAAAAACCGTACCCTCCAGCTACTAATTATAATGCTAACTTGCAAAATTTCCCTGCATTTTTAAACAATGGAAAAATGGTGGTGGGATGAGACTTAGAAGAATGGCTTCTTGTCAGTCTCCACTAACAAAAATAGGCAACACCAAGTCAGCTACTCCTCAGCATAGGTATGTCCGTCGCTGCCTTCTTGGGTTTCAGGAGGCACAAACAAAGGTTCTCACAATTATGGTGAAACGCTCAACATCTGCAAATAATTTTCAACGTAGTGGTTAATTGAAAAGCTCTGCGGCATACTTCTTGGAACAAGGCAGTTACCTGTTCCCACGCAAAGAGGAGTATAGAGAACCATGGTGGATTTCCAGCTGATGAAGTAAAGGATTATTAAAGGAACGGGATGACCATGGGGATCATCGTTAATTCTCTGAAACAGAATCCGCCCTTTTCACCTGCCAAACACATGCCCACTTCTCCTCTCTGGGGATAATGTAAACTAACCAGCGAACTGACAGAGGGCCTGACCCCCCCCATCCACATCGACCACACCCACAAAAAAAAACCGTACCCTCCAGCTACTAATTATAATGCTAACTTGCAAAATTTCCCTGCATTTTAAAACAATGGAAAAATGGTGGTGGGATGATACTTAGAAGAATGGCTTCTTGTCAGTCTCCACTAACAAAAATAGGCAACACCAAGTCAGCTACTCCTCACCATAGTTATGTCCGTCGCAGCCTTCCTCTGCATTTTAATACAATGGAAAAATGGTGGTGGGATGATACTAGAAGAATGGCTTCTTGTCAGTCTCCACTAACAAAAATAGGCAACACCAAGTCAGCCACTCCTCAGCATAGATATGTCCGTCGCAGCCTTCTTGGGTTTCAGGAGGCACAAACACACGTTATCACAATTATTGTGAAACGCTGAACACCTCCAAATAATTTTCAACGTAGTGGTTAATTGAAAAGCTCTGCGGCATACTTCTTGGAACAAGCCAGTTACCTGTTCCCACGCAAAGCGGAGTATATAGAACCATGGTGGATTTCCAGCTGATGAAGTAAAGGATTATTAAAGGAACGGGATCACCATGGGGATCATCGTTAATTCTCTGAAACAGAATCCGCCCTTTTCACCTGCCAAACACATGCCCACTTCTCCTCTCTGGGGATAATAAAAACTAACCAGCGAACTGACAGAGGGCCTGACCCCCACCATCCACATTGACCACACACAAAAAAAAAACCGAACCCTCCAGCTACTAATTATAATGCTAACATGCAAAATTTCCCTGCATTTTAAAACAATGGAAAAATGGTGGTGGGATGATACTTAGAAGAATGGCTTCTTGTCAGTCTCCACTAACAAAAATAGGCAACACCAAGTCAGCTACGCCTCAGCATAGTTATGCCCGTGGCAGCCATGTTGGGTTTAAGGAGGCATATACAAACTTTATCATAATTATGTTGAAACGTTCTGAAAACCCGGCAAATAATTCTCAACGTACTGTTTAATTCAAAAGCTCTGTGGCATACTTCTTGGAAGAAGCCTGTTACCTGGGCCCACGCATAGAGGGGTCTAGAGAACCATGGTGGATTCCAAGGTGATGAATCTAAGGATTCTTAAAGGAACAGGCTGAAAAGTGCAGATCCTGACTGAAACAGGATTCGGACTTTTTGCCTGCAACACACATGCCCACTTCTCCTCTCTAGGGATAACAAAAACAACCCATCGGATTGACAGATGGCCTGCCCCCGCCCCCCACCACCCCACACAAAATCGTGCCCTCCAGCGACTGATCCTTATGCTATCTGGCAATACATCCTCTGCCTTTTAAAATAATGGAGATAGAATGGTGGAATTATACCTAAAAGACTGGCTTATTGCCAGACTCCCATACCAAGTATTGGCAACAGCAAGTCACCTAGGCCTCAGCACACGTTTGTCCCTGGCAGCCATCTTGGGTTTAAGGAGGCACAGATGAACCTTATCACAATTATGGTGAAAGGTGCTGCAAAAGCGGTCAAGTAATTCTCATGGTAGTGGTTACTTGAAAAGCTCTGCGGCATAATTCTTTGAACTAGCCAGTTAACTGGGCCCACGCATAGAGCAGTCTAGAGGCCCATGGTGGATTCCCAGCTGATGAAGCAAGGGATTCTTAATGGAACGGGGTGAAAAGTGCGGTTTCTGTTTCAGTCTAAGACAGAAACGGGGTCCGAACTTTTTACCTGCCACACACATGCCCACTTCTCCAGTCTGGGGAAAATAAAAACCATCCAGCGAACTGACAGAGGGCCTGCGCCCCCCACCCACACCGACCCCACAAATAAAAATGTCCCCTCCAGCTACTAATTATTATGCTAACTTGCAAAGGTTTCCGTGCATTTTAAAATAATGGGGAAAGTATGGTGGAATGATACTTAAAAGAATGGCCTCCTTCCAGCCTCCAGTAACAAGTGTCATGAAATCCAAGTGACCTAGGCCTCAGCATAGTTTTCTCCCTGGCAGCCATCTTGTGTTTAAGGAGGCACAGACGATCCTTATCACAATTATGGTGATATGTGCTGCAGAAACTGGCAAATAATTCTACACGTAGTGTTTATCTCAAAAGCTGTGCAGCATACATCTTGGTACAGGCCAGTTCATGGGCCCATGCATGGAGGGTTCTAAGGAACCATGGTGGATTCCCAGCTGATGAATCAAAGGATTTTTAATGGAACCGGCTGAAAAGTGCGGATACTGTTTCAGTCTAACTGAAACAGGATCCGCACATTTCACCTGCCACAAATATATCCACTTCCCTGTCTGGGCATAATAAACACAAACAACCAGACTGACAGAGGGACTGTCCCCCAAACCACCCCGATCCCACCCAAAAACGTCCCCTCCGTTGACTCATCCTTATGCTAACTGCCGAAAGTTGCTCACCTTTTAATATAAGGGAGAAAGGATGGGGCAATGATAATTAAAAGACTGGATTCTTGTCAGACTCCCGTACCAAGTATTGGCAACACCAAGCGAGAGAACCCTCAGTATAGGTTTGTCCATGGAAGCCATCTAGGGTTTAAGGAAGCACAAATGAACCTTATCAAAATTATGGTAAAAGTGCTGGAAAAGCTGGCAAATAATTTCCATGGTAGTGGTTATTTCAAATGCTCTGTGGCATACTTCTTTGAACTAGCCTGTTAAGTGGGTCCACACATAGTGGGGTGTAGAGAACTATGGTGGATTCCCAGCTGATGAAGCAAAGGATTCTTAAAGGAACAGGATGAAAAGTGCCGATCCTGTATCAGTCTAAGACTGAAACAGGATCCACACTTTTCACTTGCCACACACATGTCCACTTCTCCTCTCCGGGGATAATAAAAACAAACCACTGGACTGACAGAGGGCCTGGCTCTGCCTCTCCCACCCCACACAAAAACGTTTCCTCCAGCGACTCATCCTTAAGCTAAATGGCAATAGGTGCTCTGCCTTTTAAAATAGTTGTGAAAGGAAGGTGGAATGATACTTAAAGGAATGGCTTTTGCCACGGACCAGTACCAATTATCGGCAACTCCAAGGGAGATTGGCCTAACCGTAGTTGTTTCTGTGGAAGCCAGCTTGGGTTTCAGGATGCACTGCCTAACCTTTTCACAATCATTGTGAAAGTTGCTGCAAAAACTGGCAAATAATACTCAATGTAGTGGTTATTTCCAAAGCTCTGCGGCATACATCTTGGAACTAGCCAGTTACCTGGACCCACACATAGAGGGGTCTCGACAGCCATGGTGGATTCCCAGCTGATGAATCAAAGGATTCGTAAAGGAACTGGCTGAAAAGTGCGGATCCTGTTTCAGTCTAAGACTGAAACAGGATCCGTACTTTTCACCTGCCACACACATGCCCACCTCTCCTCTTTGGGCATAATAAAGACAAACCACCAGACAGATAGAGAGCCTTCCCCTCAACGCACCACCCGACCCCACTCAAAAACGTCCCCTCCAGCAACTCATTCTTATGATAACTGGAAAAAGGTGTTCTGCCTTTTAAAATGATGGAGAAAGGATGGTGGAATGACTCTTAATAACATGGCTTCTTGCCAGGCTCCAGTACCAACTATCGGCAACACCAAGTGAACTAGGCCTCAGCATACTTTTGTCCGCCCCAGCCATCTTGGGTTGAAGGAGGCACGGACGAACCTTATCACAATTATGGTGAAAGGTGGTGCAAAAACTAGCAAATAATTCTCAACGTAGTGGTTATTTCAAAAGCTCTGTGGCATACTTCTTGGAACTTGCCAGTTACCTGGGCCCACGCATAGAGGTCTTTAAAGAACCATGGTGTATTCCCAGCTGATGAATCAAACGATTCTTTTTTGTTTGTTTGTTTGTTTGTTAGCTCATTATGGGGGTACAAAAGATCAGGCTATATACATTCCCCATGCCTCCCCTTTCCCCCGATTCTGAGCTTCAATTTTGTCCATTCCCTAGTCAGTGCACATCACATTCATCATGTAGGTGTGCACCCCTCCTCTCCCCCACCCCATCCCCCCCAGTTAGAACTTGAAGGGTGTCCATTCCCCAGGCAGTGCACATCACATTCATCAAGTAGGTATACACCCATCCCTTCCACCCGGCCCCAACCTCTGTCCGATACCCAATTGGTGTTGTTCCCAAATGTGCACTCAGGGAAACCAATTTGCTGGTGAGTACATGTGGTGCTTATTTTTCCATTCTTGGGATACTTCACTTAATAGAATGGGATCCAGCTCTCTCCAGGAGAACCAAAGAGATGCCATATCGCCATTATTTCTAATAGCTGAGTAATATTCCATGGTATACATATACCACATTTTGCTAATCCATTCATGAATTGATGGGCATTTGGGTTGTTTCCACATCTTTGTGATTGTGAATTGTGCTGCTATAATCATTCAGGTGCAGGTGTCTTTTTTATAGAATGACTTTTGTTCTTCTGGGTAGATGTCCAATAATGGAATTGCTGGATCGAATGGTAGGTCTACTTGAATCTGTTTAAGGTATCTCCACATTGCTTTCCACAGGGGCTGCACTAGTTTACAGTCCCACCAGCAGTTTATGAATGTACCTATCTCGCCACACCCACACCAACATGTATAGTTTTGGGACTTTTTGATAAAGGCCATTCCTACTGGAGTTAAGTGATATCTCATTGTGGTTTTGATTTGCATTTCCCTGATGATTAGAGATGTTGAACACTTTTTCATATGTTTGTTAGCCATTTTTATATCTTCTTTTGAAAAATTTCTATTTATGTCCTTTGCCCACTTTTTGATAGGGTTGTTTGATTTTTTCTTACTGATTTTTCTGAGTTCTAAATAGATTCTTGTTATCAGTCCTTTATCTGATGTGTAGTATGCGAAAATTTTTTCCCATTCTGTAGGTTGTCCATTTACTCTCGTGACTGTTTCTTTGGCTGTGCAGAAGCTTTTTAATTTGATCAGGTCCCATTTATTTATTTTTGTTGTTGCTGTGATTGCTTTAGGGGTCTTCTTCATAAATTCTTTGCCTAGGCCAATGTCTGTAAGAGTCTTTCCTACATTTTCTTCTAGACTTCTAATAGTTTCTGACCTTAGGTTTAAGTCTGTTAACCACTGTGATTTGATTTTTGTGTGTCCTGTTTTAGTCTTCTACATGTGGATATCCAGTTTTCCCAGCACCATTTATTAAATAAGGAATCTTTTCCCCAGAGTATGTTTTTGTCTGCTTTGTCAAAGATTAGATGGCTATATGAGGATGGTTTTATATTGGGATTTTCTGTTCTGTTCCACTGGTCTGTGTCCCTGCACTTGTGCCAGTACCAGGCTGTTTTAAGAACCACAGCCTTGTAGTATAGTTTGAAGTCTGGCAAATTAATACTTCCCATTTTGTTTTTGTTGTTTAAGATTGCTTTTGCTAAACGGGGTCTTCCCTGGTTCCATACAAAGCGTAAAATTATTTTTTCTATGTCTGTGAAAAAAGATGTTGGTAATTTAATAAGGATTGCATTGAATCTGTAGATAACTTTGGGCAGTATAGACATTTTAACAATGTTGATTCTACCGATCCATGAGCATGGTATGGTTTTCCACCTATTTACATGTTCTGCAATTTCCTTCCTCAGTGTTTCATAGTTCTCCCTATAGAGGTCCTTTACCTCCTTAGTTAAATAAATTCCTAGGTATTTTATTTTCTTTGTTGCTATTTTGAAGGGTATTGAGTCCTTAATTTGGTTTTCCATTTGACTGTTATTGGCATATATGAATTCCTCTGATTTGTGTGTATTGATTTTCTATCCTGAGACTTTACTGAATTCATTGATCAATTCCAGGAGTCTCTTGGTTGAAACCTTGGGGTTTTATAGATATAACATCATATCATCAGCAAAGAGTGAGAGTTTGATCTCTTCTGTCCCTATTTCAACTCCCTTGATTCTGCTCTCTTGCCTGATAGCTCTTGCAAGGACTTCCAATACTATGTAGAAAAGTAATGGGGACAGTGGTAAGCCTTGTCTGGTTCCAGTTTGAAGTGGGAATGCTTTCAGTTTTTCCCCATTCAGTATGATGTTGGCTGAGGGTTTGTCGTATATGGCTTGTATCATTTTTATATAGGCCCCATCTATGCCTATTTTGTTAAGTGTTCTTATCATAAAAGGGTGTTGAATTTTGTCAAATGCTTTCTCTGCATCTATTGAGAGGATCATCTGATCTTTATTTTTGCTTCTATTTATGTGATGAATTACATTCCCATATGTCAAACCATCCCTGCATCTCTGGGATGAAGCCCACTTGGTCGTGATGGATTATTTTTTTGATAAGCACTTGGATTCGATTTGTTAGAATTTTATTGAGAATTTTTGCATCTATATTCATAAGAGAAATTGGTCTATAGTTCTCTGTTTTAGTTGCATCCTTTCCTGGATTTGGTATCAGGATTATGTTGGCTTGGTAAAAAGTGTTGGGGAGAATCCCATCCTTCTCTATATTGGAGAATAGTTTATGTACGATGGGCACCAGTTCTTCTTTGTAGGTATGGTAGAATTCAGGTGTGAACCCATCTGGTCCAGGGCTTTTCTTTTTGGGAAGGTTTTTTATTGCTGTTTCAATTTCAGATCTAGATATCGGTCTATTCAGGAATTCTGTGTCTTCCTGGTTGAGCCTGGGAAGGCTGTGTGTTTATAAGAATTTGTCCATTTCCTCCAGGTTTTCTAATTTGTGTGCATAAAGATTTTTGTAGAATTCATAGATGATATCATGTATCTCTGTGGCATCAGTCGTGATTACTCCTTTCGTGTTCCTGATCGAGGTTATAAGAGATTTTTCTTTTCTGCTCTTGGTTAGTTTAGCCAGAGGTGTGTCAATTTTGTTTATTTTTTCAAAGAACCAACTTTTGGTTTTATTAATCTCCGTTATGGTTTGGTTTAATCTCCCTTATGGTCCTTTTCATTTAGTTCTGATTTAATCTTAATAATTTCCTTCTGCTGGGTTTGGGTTTGGTCTCTTCTTTCTTCTCCAGCTCTTTGAGTCTATTCATTAGATTGTCTATTTGTAAGTTTTCTGTCTTTTTGGTATAGGCATTTATGGAAATAAATTTTCCTCTCAGGACTGCTTTAGCTGTGTCCCACAGATTTTGATAAGTTGTATCTCCTTTGTCGTTTAATTCAGAGAATATTTTGATTTCTGACTTGATTTCTTCATTTATAAAATGATTGTTCAGGAGAAGGTTATTTAGCTTCCATGACTTTGAGTAGAAATGAGGATTTCTGTTAGGGTTCATTGTTACTTTTATTCCACTGTGATCCGAGAAGCTGCATGGTATTATTTCTATATTTTTAAATTTTTTAAGACATGCTTTATGTCCTAAGATATGGTCAATCTTGGAGAATGTCCCATGAGCTGATGAGAAGAACTTATATTCAGTGGTATTTGGGTAGAATGTCCTGTAGATGTCAGTCAGGCCCATTTGTTCTAGCATTCTATATACGTCCAATATTTCTTTGTTTATTTTTTGTTTGGAGGATCTGTCTTGAACTGTCAGTGGCGTGTTAAAATCTCTGGCTACTAAAGTGTTGTTATCTATCATTTGGTTCAGATCAAGTAGGGTTTGCTTTATGAATCTGGGTGCACCTAGATCGGGTGCATATATGTTAAGTATAGTTATGTCTTCTTGTTGAATTGTACCCTTCACCAGTATATAGTAACCATCTTTGTCTTTCTTTACTTTTGTTGATTTAAAAACTACGTTATCGGAGATTAGAACTGCCACGCCAGCTTTCTTTTGGGTTCCATTTGCTTGGAATATTGATTTCCACCCTTTTATTTTCAGTCTAAATGCATCCTTGCAGGTTAGATGAGTTTCCTGAAGACAGCAGATACTTGGCTTATATCTTTTTTATCCATCGGGCCAGTCCATGTCTCTTGAGTGGGGAATTCAATCCATTCACATTTAATGAGAGAACTGATAAGCGAGACAGATTGCTGTTCCTCATGTTGGGTTGAATTTCATTGATCTGTTTTCTCTCTTGAGCCATTATGATAACTGTGTTTTCATATTTATCTCTTGATTAGTGTTACATTCGAAGGTCCTTCTTGTGCTGGACCACGTGTAACTCTGTTTTGAATACTTCTTGGAAAGCTGCTCTTGTCTTGGTGAATTCTCTGAGTTTTTGTTTATCTGAGAATGTCTTAATTTCACCTTCATATATAAAACTGAGCTTATCTGGGTACAGGATTCTAGGCTGGGCATTATTCTGTTTCAGAAGAGTGAGAATGGGGCTCCAATCTCTTCTTGCTTGTAAGGTTTCAGTTGAGAAATCTGGCGTGATTCGGATGGGCTTTCCTTTGTATGTTACTTGTTTTTTTCTCCTTACAGATTGAAGAAGGGCCTCGTTAGTGGATATTTTGGTCAGTCTGATAACTACATGACGTGGTGTCTTCCTATTTGGTATGAATCTCTCAGAGGTTCTTTGAGCTTCTTGAACATGTGTATCTAGAGATTTGGCAAGGCCTGGGAAATTTTCCTCAATTATATCTTCAGATACTTTATTCAACCCTTGCTTATTGTCTTCTTCACCCTCAGGAATGCCGATAACTCTCACGTTAGGCTTCTTTACATAATCCCACATTTCTTGTAGACTATGATTATTTCTCATGTTTCTTTGTTTTAACTCTGTGACTGCCTTATTTAATTGGAAAGTGTTATCTTCGATCTCTGAGATTCTTTCTTCTGTTTGATCTACCCTGCTCTTGAGACTTTCCACTGTGTTTTGTAGCTCCTTGAATAAATTTTTCATTTCCAGGAGTTCAGTTTGATTTTTCTTCAGTATTTCAATTTCTTTGGTGAATTTTTCTTCCAAGTCCTGGATCTTTTTTGTGGTTTCTTTGTGTTGATTATCCATTTTTTCTTGCATAATGTTCAGCGTATTTATGATCCATGTTTGAAATTCTTCCTGTGACATGTTGCTATTTGGAATCTGCTTTGTGTTAATTGGTGGAGAACTAGTAATCCTCTTTGAGGGCATGGTTTCAGCTTGATTCTTTATACTCCTAGAGTTCCTTCGCTGAGCCCTTCCCATCTGAATGAATCCTTAAGATCCCTTCTTTCAGCTTTAGTCTGGATAGGGGCACGCTGTGAGTGCCAGGTAAGCTGCCTCCTCTGTCACTAGGGGGAGCCCTTCACATATTGTTCAGGATTTTGCTAGCTCCGCTGGGGGGGCTGCCCCTCTTCCTCTCCCGAGGTGGCTTCTGTCTCTCTCTGCAAGAAAGACAGTGGATAGGGAGAGTGGAGCGGTGCCCTCATTCGCCCAGCGCCCCAGCCACTGCAGTTCCCGCGGGAGATGGTCTGCCCCACCCCAATGTCTGCAAGGTCCACGCTCCACTCTCTCGTGACTGGGGAACCACTCAGTGTTCACACAAAGGTGGAGCTCCTAGTCAGGGTCCGTGGACTAGGGAAGGGAGCCGCCCAGGGAGCCGCCCGGTACCCAATCGCTCCTCAGCGTTTAGGCTGTGGACCCCGACAATGGCGGCCGCCCGTCTGCAGATCACTGTCACTGGGGTTGAATGCTCAGGGACCGGCAGAGGCCAGAGGAGCCGGGGAGCGGCAGAATCCAGCCGCCCACCTATACGAGGCAGTTTGGCGTCTGCTAGAGCCGGGACCAAAGCAGCCCCACCGCCCACGTATAGGAGACAGTTGCTAGGTGCGTCAGCTGCGCACAGCACTCCAGGGTCCAAAATGCCTCCTGCCAATGTCTCCTCTCTGCAGAGCCCCACATCTCCCGTGGCGATTCTGCACCGACTTCAGGCAGATCCTCAATTGAGTGGGTGTGGAGGTCAGAGGGGGAACAAGATGCTTTCCTGTGGGGCTGAACCCACCCCACTCTCTGGTGAGGTGGGTACAGCTGTCCCGTGCTCCCTTCTCTATTGGCCATCCCGCACTCTCCAGATTTTGGTGATTTATTTCCCTAATCACCTCAGTCTTTTCTTGCTCTCTCTCTCTGTCCCACGCTGATTCTCCATGGATTCACACCACCGTTCTTGTGGGGAAGTGAACCTCTAGGGTTGTGGCAGTGGGAGACCGATGCCTTCCACTCCAGGAGCACGAATCCAGGAGGTCACCACCATTCCACCATCATTGAGAATGAATCAAAGGAGTCTTAAAGGAACGGGCTGAAAAGTGCGGATCCTGTTTCAGTCTAAGTCTGAAACAGGATCCGCACTTTTCACCTGCCACACACATGCCCACTTCTCCTCTCTGGGCATAATAAAAACAAACCACTGGACTGACAGAGGGCTTGCCCCCCCACACACACCACACGACCCCACACAAAAACGTCCCCTCCAGTGACTCATTCTTATGCTAACTGGCAAATGGTGCTATGCCTTTTAAAATAATGGAAAAAGGATGGTGGAATGATACTTGAAAGACTGGTTTTATTCCACGCTCCCGTACCAAGTATCGGCAACACCAAGTGAGCTAGGCCTCAGCATAGTTT